>NW_009228909.1:297-24400 GCF_000690835.1 Fulmarus glacialis | reverse complement strand
TCTGGGCATGGGCGTGGGCTGTCCGTCCTGCTGAGGCCCGGGCCCCTAAGGAGGGATTTGCCCGCAGCCTTGTAGGAGGTAGGCCAGGAGTTGAATAAGGCCCCTTTTTCCTACAATGGAGGGTGGAGAGATCTTGGGGGACAGCGCCTCCTCTGAGGGTGCAGTTTCTGCTTCCTTGCAGCTGCGTCTGAAAGGACGGTGCGTTTTAATGATGCGCATCTGGCTTTGGAGGCTTAAGGACTCAGTGAGCAAGCAGAGGCCTGAACAAAAATTATGAGCCTCTGAGGTGGGAACCTCGTTGTGTCTATTGATGTACCTGCCAGACGAGTAATAAGTGATTCTGAAACTTTTTTCTGAGTACTGAGAGCCTGTTAGGAAAATCTCATTCCCTAACTATTATACCAATTAGTCTTAATAGTGTGAAATTGTATTAACTTTCTTAATATGTGTATTTATATAGTTTACATTGTATATTGAATAGTCGTGCTTAAGCAAGGAAGCTAAAGGACCCCAGCTCATCACAAGAAGGAGGACAGCGCCCCCCCCACCTCCCTCAGATAAGGACCTTTGATTCTCAGAATCTTAAAGCTGTCCATGAAAGATAAAGGATATCCCTGAACAACTGAGATGATAACATCAATATCCTAGCCCTCCAACACGCCTGTGAAACCCTCCCATTATCTGGTGTCACAGATAAGTAACTCTAGCAAGACTGACTCCAGGGTTGCCTAGATCAATAGAGAAGCAGGTGGATAATGATGCCATAGAAATATAGTTGCTTTGCAAATGGTAGTGTGTGTTAAATAGTGATTAGTCAAATCATGTTGTACCTGAACGCTATGGAGGTATAAGAACCATGTGTAAAACCACATTCAGGGCGCCCCAGTTTGAATGGGACACCTCATGCGCATGAATAAAAGAATTACTCTTGTAATTCTATACTGTGCGTCCTAGCCTCTCTCCTCAGTCAGCATGGGCCAGTTGCAAATTTTCGTAACAAGCCCTTGGATAAATGGGCAGATGCAAAATTTCTCTATTTAGTTAAAGCGACCAACTGGTTGCAGAGGTGGCTACTGAAGTGAGAGATGTGCAGTACCTTCTCCCTGAACGTGCGAAGACAGAAGTGTGACTGTTTCTGGTACTTCTGGCTCGGCCTTGCTACTCTTCAGAGCTCTTCAGGTGGCTGTGGATTTGAGAAGCAATGGAAATGTAATAAATGTCATCAGAGATGCTTCTTAGAAAAGCATATTCTCTAGATGACAGAATGGTACACCAAAAATGTTTGTCTGCATCCTTAGTGTAACTGAACCCTAAAAGCCTGCAAATTGTAAGAATATTAGTATATAGTATGTGTTAGGGTAAGAACACTATTCTGGAACATGGTGCTGAAAAAGGTAGCATTATTTACTGAGCAGATAGTAAGAGATGAGCAAGCAGTAGACTGGTGCGCATATGTAAAACACACAGCAGAGGCTTAGTATATAATAATTATTATTAGCAGGTGTCATCAGTGATTCAAGTTCCCTGTAGATGTCAAATATTTTCCTCTTAACTGAACTTTTTTGCATAGAACATTTTAATTGTGTGTTCTGTTAATTAAATTATATGATAGCCTATTTACAGTTTGCCTCTGCCCAAATGTCACCTGTACTGCAATATGGCTATATGAATGGGTTCTGTGTCCTGACTTTTCACTAGGTACTTTGCTGGAATATGTAACATTTAGCTGATCAATACAATTTGAGAACACAAGCACCAAAATCCTAAGGTGAGATGCACTCAAGGATTTCACTTCCAGTGGAGTCCTGGAGTGGAATCTTTGGCTCTGAATTAGACACATTCCCTACCCAATAAGTTAAATACTTAAGATTAGGCTTCGCAGCAGCCAAACTGCTAAAAGGAAGCATATCTTAACATATCTGATAGGAAATTTTAAACGGAGGGTTGAATCTTAAGTTTTTTTCTTCTCTGAAGTTCAAGCATTCAGTTTTTGTTTCACAGGCTGAAACCTCTGTGTTAAGTTTGTACCTAGATTGCCCTTTTAAAAAAATGGTGTAGGCAAATACTATTTTCTCTTTGAAATACAGAGAGAGAGAGAAAGGAAAAAGATAAAATTGCACGCTTTTATTCAATGGTCTAGCTTTTAGAGGATTTGTTCATGATAAGGCTGTTTCTTTTCCTCAGGCTGAGGACTGTCACATGGGCATTTCACACTTATGGGTTAAGTGCCCTAATCTTCAAATATTTTAGCAGGGTGTTTGATGGAACTCTCCAGTTTGTAGGTTTGCATCTGCATCAGGTTTCCCACATTCTGACTGATGAAAGGGTAGATGATGCTCACCCTTTTTCCACACCCCTCCCCTTTTAAATTTTTTTTTTTTTTTTGTGATAGGTATGATTGCTGCTGTGTATGGAGTGTGATCCTACAGATGTGTGCTAGGCCTGTTCTGGGTTTGCCTATAAGCAGGAATTTAGATAGTGCCTACACATAGATAGGTAGTTGTCAAGCTGCTCAAAACATGAAATCTTTGAAGAATTTAAAAATTTAGGGGCTTTTGAAATTTGGGATTTTGAAGATCACACCTTTAAATTTAGCTACCGAAATCTTGCTCCGCTTCCCACTTCAGAGGATCTGTTACTGACTTCCCCAGAATTGCACCAGAATTCTTTATTGAGGCAGGGCCTGAAATCCATATTTTCCAGTAGCTGGATCAGTTATTTTAATATGTTTGGTCTGAAGTAATTTGCTTCAGTTTTATGTGGAAAAGAAAGTTCATTTGTATTTGCAAATTAGCTACATGCATTATAAAACAAACCTGTTTATCTTGCTTTGCTTTTTCAGTGCATGTTCTCATACAGAAAGTGTTGACTTTGGGGCTTTCTCTTTTTTTTTTCTTTTGTTTTTTTTTTTTTTTTTCCCTTCCCTTCTCTCTTTTCTTCTAAGGCTTGGTAGTCAACTGGTCAGGTCAAGGATTGCAAAAACTGGGTCCAACCTTACCCTGCGATGCTGATACTCATACTCTGATTCTGGACAAAAACCAGATAATTAAATTGGAACACTTGGAGAAGTGCAGGAATCTGATGCAGGTCAGTGTTACTTGATTTGAATTTGCTATGAAATAATGGTACTGTGATGCTAATTAAAATACTTCTGCTTTTAGATCGTATTATGTAATTGAAGTAAGTTAGCAGTTATTGTCTTCATAGGAAAATGAATGGTGGCTAACTAAAATAGAAAGCTTTGTTTCAGTGTAGCTCTACAATTGATAGTGGGGGAGGCTGTTTTGCTAGTTACCTAGGTAACTAAAAATGAACTAAATAAATCCTAAGGGGTGGGGCTGTAAGAACACTTAGAAAAGTCACCGATAACCCAAATTTTGGTACTTGTTAGCTTTTGAATACTTGAGCTTTGTAACCTTAAAAATAACTTTGTTTTATCTTTCCTCTGTGTAATTGTAAACATGCAGATGTACCTACAGGACTCTCCTCCCCATTTGGGTTTCTTTTCACAAAGAAAGAGGATTAGTAGCCTTAATTTACAAGAAGGAAAAAAGCCATGTGGATTAGGTTAAAATAGAAATAACAAATAAAAAAATGTGAAGTGGGAGGGATCTATGTAGTCTTGTTAACGTATCGATTCAGGTAGGCCCTGATGTTGCTAGTGCTTATCCTTAATTTTAGTACTAGCAACAGTCCGTTTAAGTTCATGAGGGTATTAGTGATAACAATGTTAAGCATGTGCATTGTGCTTGCAAAAATCAATATTAATCCCTCCGGGGCAAACCTGTACAAGTCCATGCTAATTATCACTGAAAGTGCCTCCGGATGGACTTGAAGTCACCTAATAGCTTCTAGAGACAAGCTAAACTGAGATAGGAGAGGTGGGGTTTGTTGCTATCTGCCAGCTTGGTGGTCATGTTATTAATGTGTATATCTAATCAGGATTTATCCTTTAAAAAGTTTGTGATTTACAGTCCTGTTGGCATCTTTTTGAGAATGATGTAAGATATATTTTGTCCTCCGCCGTGTTGACAGTAAGTATGATTTTACACCAGGAATGGTGCAACAATTTGCACAACGATTTGGCAATTCTGATTTTAAAATCTTATTTTCATATGACATGATTCCTCATTTATTCTCCTTTATTTACCTATTGCTAGGAGGAGGATTTCCTCTTAAGTTTGCAGAGTGAGTTGTGAAGACTACTTTCTTTGATCAGTAATTTATTTCCTGGATCTTGCACTTTTTTGTGTTTGTGTTATTTGCTTAAAAATGAAGTACATAGATTGAAGTAGTTCCTGTTGGATTAGATTTTTAGCCACTAAAAATAAAAGCCTATTCTGTCTGTGCAATTTAATAGTTAAAACTGTTTCTTTTATTTGTGTGTCAATCTGCAGCTCTCTGTAGCTAACAATCGTTTGGTGCGAATGATGGGTGTAGCAAAACTGACTAAGCTTCGGGTGCTAAACTTGCCTCATAATAGTATTGGATATGTGGAAGGGCTGAAGGATTTGGTGCACCTGGAATGGCTGAACTTGGCAGGAAATAACCTTAAGGTAAAGTATTTAGTCTTTATATATTTTCCAGAATCTAGTGTTGTAGAAATTTGGAAAATGCTGCAAAGAAATCTGAATATATTTCTGGTTTTGGTTGGAACAAAAGTTGAAGTTTTGTGTCTACTGGTTTATGAAATAAAAGAGGGCAACTTTTGGACAAGAATTCTCTAGGAAAAAAATAAAAGGTTTGATATCGAAATGTAACGAGAATTGGGATATAGTCCCCAAAATAGGAAAAGAATTATCACCTTTAAAATGAAACTGGGTAAAAACACGGTTTTTGTTTTGGGTTACTTATCTCGTGTTTTTTAGCTTTCGAAATAATTTATAATTATTGATACCTGGTTTTACTTACTGACTAAAAAAGAGTTACTGTGAGTAATTGACTTCTTTATTTTTGTAGGCCATTGAACAAATCAATTCCTGTCTCTCTCTCCAGCATCTTGATTTGTCAGACAATAACATAGCTCAATTAGGCGATCTCTCCAAGCTTACGTCACTGAAGGTAGATGCCATTTTATCTCTGTTTTTGTTACATTCTTTGCATAAAGAAATTTTCTTTGAAAATTGCTGCCTTTTAAAGCATTCATTATTCAAACACTAGCTCTTAAAGCATTTTAATTAATCTCTATAATTTCTAGAGGGAAGCATGTAAGAATTCTTTTCCTTGTTTTCAAGTTGCAGGAACTAAGGCAGTGATTTTTCTATGGCCACTCTAATGATTTTGATAAAGATAACATGGTGAGATCTTGTTCATAGCTCTTGGTTCTCTTGTCCCATATCATGGATCAAGACAAAACATACTGTTAACTCTTTCAGCATGAACACTGAGAGAAAAAATGTTTCCAAATACATTTTTTGTAACCATCACTATACTTCAGTTCTGCATTTTAAAATGAGAAGATTTTGCTGTAAAATATAGAAATTAGTTTTCCTTTGCTGGAATAAACAAAAATAATTTTGATGATGCCAGAAAACCTTAATTATAGTTCTTTTGTTCAGGTATTGCCTAAACAAAAAATATGGGGGTTTTGATCAAACATACGTTTCATCACCATATTTTTATTTTATAGACTCTGTTGCTACATGGAAATATTATAACTTCACTTCGCGCTGCCCCTGTTTGCCTACCTCAGAATCTGACTGTTTTTTCTTTGGCAGAAAATGAAATCAGAGACTTAAATGAGGTAAGATATAGAAGATACATCACCTTGTCTTTAGGTAGACTGAAAGGAGATAGTTGGATAAAAATGAAATGGGGTCCCTACTTTGACATGACCCATGTTGACAGAAGTAACTTTTAATAGTTTATATGTAATAACTGTACTTTTCACTAGCTGCACAAGCTAGGTGATACTTCTTAAAATTTGTCCTTGAAAGAAACTTTGCCTTTTTTATTTTTGTTTTTATATTTATTCAAGGATGTCAGAAGTATACTTTGAGGACTAAATTAATAGAGAGCTTTTCATGATTGTCTGAAGGTTTAAAACTGAGCTGAGTAACTGCTGCAAAGGGCTTCTGCAGCTGCTGTGTTTAGAACAGAGGTTTGAATTGCTCTTGTTGCAACTGAATGTTTTTGGGCCCATGTCTTATTTTATCTATTTCTCAAGCATCATGTAAGAGAAAAATATTCTGCCTGTGATTTTTGTCTTTATTGTTTTATTTGGTTTTGGTTTTGGTGGTTTTTTTTTAATATAAGTAGCAGCCAAAACTGTCAGTTGGACCTCCATGTTGGAAGAAAAATCTTATTTTGGTAATACATTTCTCCAAACAGTGTTTCTCAGCTTTTTGGCTTGCCCTTTTTTTGTGAAAATCTCAATGCCTGTTATAGTGAACTGGAATCATAGAAATACTATACCTTTCTATACATAAAGCCCAATTCTCAGATTTTAAGAGAAGCTAATACTTTCCGAGGTCGATAGTACCTACAGGAGAATTAATGGGAAAATGGCAGTAGTTGATAGAAGGTCCTTTGAAGATGTTCATGTTGAAAAAACACTGAAAATCACATTTGCATTTGTAATCATGTTTTGTGTGAGATATCTGGCTGTAACTAGAGAAATGTGGTACATTCTGTAAGCATTTAATGGTTCCCTTCAGTTAACGAATATATCTTGTTTTTCTCAAGGTTTCTTTCCTGGCCTCTCTTCGTCAGTTGGAACAGTTGTCAATTATGAACAATCCTTGTGTGATGGCCACACCTTCTATCCCTGGCTTTGACTACAGGCCATATATTGTCAGCTGGTGTCTGAACCTTAAAGTTCTTGATGGATATGTGATTTCTCAGAAGGAAAGGTGACATCATATCATTAAATCTCTGAAATTATAAAGTAAAGTTTTGCTAACCTGAAGTTGCATTTTTATATAAGAATAAATGGAAAAGTGCTAATGATCTGAAATTCTGTTTGCCTTGCTAATGAGATACAGGCCAATTGACATTATTGCTTTTGCTAAATTTTTCATCTGTTACACTGGAATTATTATGTGAAGTCACAAGTTTATTTAAGTAGAAGTATAAAGTTAAAGTTGATTTTGTTACTCATCTCACAGTAGCACTTTTAGAGAGCAAAACTGTGCTAGCGACTTATCAATGGTCTGTTATCCCTTCCAAGTTTACAGCCTCTTTGACTTTGCAGAATGAGACAATCAGCAGATACTAAAGCTATTATCTTGGGGGAAACTCAAATGTGTTCTTTTATAAAGGGTCTGATTTGCATATGCATTTCTAGATTTGGCATTTCTTTTTTGTATCAGTTAGTAAAATATCACTTTGCTCACGTCACTTCTTACTGTATCATTGTGGTCATTATCATACCACTATGATATCTGTATGACAGTAGAGATGTCTTCTTAAAGTTCTTGACATCAGAACAGTCCAAGTGTGTAAATATTATCCAGTATAAACATGTTCTAGTCCAATACATTAACACATTCCAGGACATTACTGTCTTATTTCCCAGTTAATAAAATAAAAAACTGCCTTTTTGGTCAAAGGCAAACCACTCCTCTTTCTGTTTCACCGTAGCATTATTATGAGGTTACCAAAAAGCTGCCTATAAAAATTCTAGAATTTTTTTTCATGGCTGATAGAGTTTTGTCTATTAGCGGTAGTATTATATGTGAACATATTATATTAAATGTTCTCAGACTAAAAAGCATTTAAATTAGAAACAGATTTTAATTACTGAACGCTGTCAGCAAGATTTTCTCTCTGTGGCTATTCTGCACGTTTGTGTGAGTTTTTCTGTTTCTGTGAAAGCTTTGCTGATAAATTCACTCATGCAAATGTGTTTTCCGTGCTGAAAGACTACACATAGATAAAGCAGAGACTGCAGAGTGTGTCAGATCTTTTTTTGTTTCATCTATATTTATATGAGGCAATACTTTATTCATTAGTCAGGTAATGAAAATCCCAGTTCTTGTGGGCACTGCTCATGTTCCAAGTTTTTGTTAGATATGTAGATTAGCTCTTAGGTAGCTACGAGAAGAACAGTATTCAAAGGAGAGTTAGGCGTTTTATGCCATGCATTAATGGTGGCCATTTTCCCCTTTCCCAACAGTTTGAAAGCAGAATGGCTCTACAGTCAGGGTAAAGGAAGATCATATCGACCTGGACAGCATGTTCAGTTAGTCCAGTACTTGGCTACTGTTTGTCCTCTTATATCTACATACGGTCTCCAGACTGAAGAGGATGCCAAACTGGAAAAAATACTGAGTAAGCAAAGGTGAGAACTTCTTGTTTCTCTATTGTTAGAGAACGTAATTGAGAACATAATTATATGTCTTATTATGTGTTAGATATAATAACATTTCCTTTTAAGTATTTCAAAGCAGCAGTGAGGGCTGGAGATGGGAAGAGTAACGGAGGTACAGGATGTATCCTAGAGGGGAATGAGAGGCAAGACAGCAGCAGCAGCAGGAGTGTTTTCCCGCCTGCTGGGCAATCTAGGGGCAAATTCTCTATATTTTTCAGTCTGTGCTCTGTAGGACATTGAAGGCGACTTGTGTCAGGACTGTGATTAAAATAAACAAACTACCTACTGAGATTTTTTGCCATGAAGAAAGTGAGGAAAACCTCAAAAGGGAGCTTAGATTAACTTTTGTTCTAATTGTAAATGAAAATTATTGTGGTACACTGGTGTATTAGCTGCTTGTTAGTATGTTCGTTCTTGGTTTTAAAGTGAAGGTTGTCCTTTGAGGGGCACTGTTCCTGGTGATGCTCTTGACGATCTCTGTATCTGGCACCTTGGGTCTGTCAGCAGAGGCCTCTATAGAGCCTGCTGTAGCCATTCTGCTAAGGTCTATGCAAGTAGATCAGGAGAGTTACTGTGGTGCACTTTCCTCCCATGAAAAGGTGAACTAATTGGGATTAAAAGCTAGAAATGTAACAATACAGGTATCCCTATTCCCCAGGACCTATTGACAAACTTTTTTTGCAGAAGAATCAGAGCAGAAGACTCAGCTCAAAGGAGCAGGCTGTGTAAGTGGCACAGTGTGGGTAGAAAGGTGGGCAGCAAAAGTGTTGTGGTGAGCAGAAGGGCGGCATCTCATCAAAAGGCTGGAAACTGGGGAGCATCTGGAAGGAGCTGCTGCATACTTTGTCGGTGTAGACTGATCTCCAGGAGGAGGTTATAGAAATGTTCGGGCCGTTTCAGTTTCTGGAGAAAATTCAGGAAGCTGGCTCGCAAAATATAACTCTTAAAACAAAAAAACCGAAAAAACAAAAAAAAAAAACCAAAACCACCAACCACATACCACCAAACAAAAACCAACCAAACAAAAAAACCAAAACACCAAACAAACAAAACCAAACAAAAAGAACAAAACAAAAAACCCAACACCCAAAAATCCCCACTCATATATATATATATATATATATGCACACACATATATGACTTTTAACACAGTTTGACTTTTCTGATCTCTACCTCATGATCTTTGAATTTAGCTGGGCTGAAACAAACTGTGTGTTTTCTCAGTTTGTAAAGGATGATTTTATGTTTGTGGCAATTTTTGTTGATTTGTATTAGGATTTTTTCCCTTTAGTAACAGGGATACCCTTTCCTTGATTTAGTTATTTTCAAATGTAAAAGATGCTCCCTCCATTCCTCAAACTCATCTACACATACAAGCATAACATATCCTGCAGTACACACTTAAAATATCTGCATACCTTCCTTCCTTATGTGTAGAAATACGTCATGGTTTTCAGTCTATAGTTGGAATTGCATGTTGGATTTTTTTCTTCCTTTTTTTTTTTTTTGGATACATGTGCATGTAACGAAGAAAAAGGGGCAGGAGGAAGGGGAACAGGAGCAGTCTGTGCAATCCCCTACTTTGTGAGTAGTCCTGTTAGTGTCTTGTAGGTGTAGGGATCTGCATAACTAGCCTCTTGTTTTAGAATGGTTTGATCACTTGTTTCCTTTAAAGTAGTTGGTAGTTTCTTTTAGATGTCTTCTGTACCAAAAAAGTTTAAAAGAAATATAAAATCTGTTGGAACTCTGTGCTTAGGCTCCACCAGAGGCAGTTGATGCATCAAAACCAAAACGAAGGACCACTTACATCTTCTACTCCCAACAAAACACTGCCAGTTACTTACGAACACAGCAGTCCAGCCCAGCCACCACAGATGGTTCTTGAAAGTGGTAAGAACCTAATCTGCACCTGTGATCTAGCCTGTGGAAATAATTTTTTTTATATCCACAGATAACTTTGTGGAGAGAATTTCAGAACAAGGCCGTGTTATTATTTTATTATATTGATTTTTTTTGGAGATTTTCAATTGAAGTTATACTTTGTTTTCTAAAAATACATTCCATGCTTATTCATTTCTTGAAATGCTACTAAGATTGTTAGGTGAAAAACACAATCCAATGAACTAAAGAGTTATTACTTTGACTGTTCCATGTGATAAAAGTGTAACTTCTCCAGCGGGAGGCAGGTTGTGCAATTTACCGTACCCAGTATTTGCAAAGTTTGTGGATGTTACTGTGATAAGTAGTTACTGTCCTTATTGTTATGTAGAAATAATGCTTATCATTACTAGCATTTTAGATCTTCTTACACACCCAGGTTCTAACTGTGTAAAACAAATTGTGAGTCCCTGTGAATTAAAAGAAGATATGTTATTGAAATACTATGACACTTTTGAATATGGCTTTCTGCCTATCTAGAACCTATAATCCAGAAGAATTCTTGGGTTGGACCAAGTGCAAATGATGATCATTCCTATGCAGTAAAGAACACTTTTCTTCTTGAAAGAAGTTTACGCAAGGAGCTATACCTTGAAGATATACAGACAGATGAAGACAAACTAAACAGCAGCCTTTTATCCTCAGAGTCTACTTTCATGCCAGTTGCTTCAGGATTGTCTCCAGTGTCTCCTACTTCAGACCTGAAGCTACATGGAATCAATTTGGGCCTAGAAGATGATGATGATACAGGGATCGAAAGTGTGAGAGATGTTAATAGAGGAGAAACAGCTAACAAGCAAGAAGCTTCAAGAGAGCACTCCTACAGAGCAGTAGGAAGTGTGGAAACTCAAGAGAATATCAAAGAGAGTATGCTGTTGCCTTCTCCTGATCCACTAACAGGTAGCCTGACTGCTAATACTAGCAACTGTTCAGCATCCTCCAAAGACCAAGTTCTGCATAGTCACCCCAGCACCCTGGTAGGTGCTGAATCGGGAGTTACAACTCTCTGTCCTGACCAGATGGCAGGAGAAAGTTCTGATTCATTAGCTGTTGTCGATCAAGGCGCAGCTGAACTGCAAAGAATGGCTAAAGCAGCTACCAAGCTTCAAGCCTGCTGGAGAGGATTTTACACGAGGAACCATCATCCCCGAGCCAAGGAAGTGCGGTATGAAATTCGACTAAACAGAATGCAGGAGCACATAATTTGCTTAACTGATGAAATAGAAAAGTAAGTTGAGCTCATGCTGTGTATTTTCCAATTTGAATGAATATAACCATTGTTCCAGGATATTTCAGAACAGGTATAAATGGGTTTTGATATAACTACTCACAGTAGAACCTAGCATTGGTAATATAAAACTATGATTACAGTAGAGGATCGCTTTCTGTAAGATAAGCACAGTTATGCACATAGCTGTTCATACTCTCGAAGTGCCTTCTGTGAGTGGGTTGGGTTAGAATAAGTTTTTCTATTCCTCTATTAGCAGGACTTGCATGTTTCACTACATAACCAAAATAGAAATTGCTAAGTGTGATTTTTTTTTTTTTTTTTAAACTTGTCTTCTAGCAATTACAGAGTCTGTAAATAAAGTGTCCATATTGAGAGTGATTCCTCTATAACTGGTGAAAAGAAGAATTCTCTCTCTGCCTTGCATGATACAATTTTAAAATGTGATTCTGTGCTTGATTCTGTTTTTTTTGATTCTATGAATCCATGTTTGGAGGAGATCATTATCAAAGTTCCTCCATTTGTAAGATATAAATTGTAGACTTAGTTAATATCTTTCAGGATTAGTTTGAGAACTGGCAGTGTGACAGGCTCTTTTCTTTTACTATCACAAATGACAAAAGTTCTGTGAATCAAGTTGAGCCCTCAGTGAACCTCTAGAAACCCCCAATGCTTACACATCATGCCTACATCCAAGTGATATCAGTTGGGGAGAGCGTAATCTGAAATGAAGAAGCAGTGTTTTGGGGGTTTTTTTTGTGCAGGAAAAAGAAGCACGTCTACTTAAAATGATGAGCTCGGGTTCAGTTTACAAAAAGGCACTTAAAGTATTAGCAAGTCAATAAATGTGCTGCAGCAAAAGGAAGCAGAATCTTAATGTAACTCTGAAAAAGAAACTTGAAGTCAGCAGCTGGATATTTATGGCAAGCCAGACTGCGGTAATGTCTTAATGTTAGGCTCTGTTGTATCTTTCAAGAGTGCTGTTATATAAGTAGGCATTTTTATGTATTCTTGTTGATCTTGGTACCCAAATGTTGCTTATTTAAGCTGCGTAAATTTGGATGTGTGTTCTTGCAGACTAAGAAAAGAAAGAGAGGAAGATAAGATTCAGAGGCTTGTACAGGAGGAAGCTGTCAGATTTCTTTGGAACCAGGTAAATAGTTTTAGTCCTCTTATTTTTTTCTGCTTACGTATGAATTTGAAAGGCATTATTTTACACTGTAGATCCTGAAGAGATAGCCAATATGGTTCATTTTTGTTTCCAGTGATGATTTGGGTGGCTTATTGGAATCTCATTGCCATGTTGTTTGCTATACTGGTATTCTGAAAAATAACATTCAGAAGTATTAGCGCAATAACACTGGTTTTGTTACAAAAGGCTAATTATAGCCTGGTGTGAGAAGGAGGACAAAATGCAAGGGAAGCTAAATAAACATAGCAGAAGTGTGAAGAATGATGTGACTGCTAGATGCCCAGGGCAAATGAAATGGTGTCAAGTTATGTTGCTTGTAAGCAACTCATTTCTAAAGTAGAAAAGTTATTAATACATCTTCTAATAAGCTATTCTTCCAAAAATAAGACTGATTGTTTTCTTAAGCATGGGTTATTTCATAAAGGTTCACCATCCTTTCTGTTTTTAAGAGCAGATTCCTTTTTCTTCAGGTATTTGAACTGTGAGGCTTGTGTGCTCTGTCAGTGTTGGGCATCTAGGTTTAAAAGCTGTTATTTAACAGTGGGAAGAACATATTTTCCCTAAATGTATAACTTTAGTTAGTTCACTTGGTCTTAAATTTTATACTAGAGCTTTGTTGCTGATTGCAAGAAATATTCTAGAAATCAAAGTACTTTCTTAATTGCCTTTCGTGATGAAATTCTCTCTATACTTTACAGGTTAAATCCCTTCAGCAATGGCAGCTTTCAGTGACACAAAATTTAGGTGCCACTTGGCAACCTGTAATCCCTTCAGCCAGTCCTTTCTGTCCATCTGAACCATCTATTCGATCATGCACCCTTGAGCAAGAAACCCCACCAGATGTTAGATCTGCTTCGTTAGTTCCAGCAAGTGATGTTCTTCAGGAAAAGTCTTTGTTGCAGTTCCCAGATTCTGGTTTTCATTCTTCCATGGCCGATCAGACTCATGCCGGTGACTTGTGTAGCTCTGAAAAGAGTTTAACGGAAGGAACGGAGAGCTCTCTTTCAGTGGAAACTGTCAAACAATGTGGCAATTCTGTTTCAGTGTATTCTTCAGATGTAGAGGATGACCATGGGGGGTGTGGGCAAAGTAAAGAGAGCTCTAGTAACGAGCAGGACAACAGACTAATACAACAGTATTTGAAATCTGTTCAGCAGCTGGAAGAGGCTGATGAAGGGACAAATAGCAATGATGAAACAGAGGGTAGCTGGCCACAAATCACTGTTTCAGCAGAAAGCCAAGATTCTTCGTCTGACACTGTCTCTGTAGATCTCCCTCAAGATACATCTTCCCCTACCCGAGGTGAAATCGGTCAGACACCAGAAAGCTGCAAACTGAATTCAGGAATAGTAGAAGGGAAGCAAACAGACTGTGATTCTTCATTTCAGATGCTGCATGTTGGGATAGCTGTATAGTAGGCTCAGTTCCACAAAGGACTAGGGATTCCATTTCACTTTCTGTTCCCTTTCTTTTTCCCATTTATACAAAACTTCTTTTTCATGTGTGCTGTTTCAGTTTGACTCATGTTACCAATTCATGTTTTAATTAGTATTTTATTGATGTTGCTGAGGACTGACACTAACTATGCTAACCTGAAATCAGCAAAGTTCTCAGTGACAGTCATTATGCACTTTATTTTCAAACATAAAACTGATATCCTAATAACTGGCTTCCATTAAATTAATTCTGAAGATTGGGGGTGTCGGGGCGGGGGGTGGTGTTTGCTGTAAATTCACTTCGGTGAATGTGTTAGTAAGTCCTTGAATTTTTTTCTAGAAAGCAGGATTTAGTTCTTACTTCGCAAAAGAGAAGGAAACAATATGGGAGGAAATGGAGTCAATAGAGGCAGTGTGTGCATGTATGGATACAGCCTGAAGAGAAAGATGAAAGCAGTTGCCTTTCAGACTTCTTTTGACTTTAACAAGAGTAGTTTGGTCAGTGTTTCAAAGATGCATTCCATGAAACCAGTGTCCAAGTCAGTGACTTCTTTTTGTCATTTACGTGAAGCTGCTGGCTAGGAATTAGATCATTTACATATGCACTGAAACAAGGACTTACAGGAGTCAAATCTTAAGGAGCTTCAAACAAACTTTGACCTTGGTTTGCCCTGGGGTTGAATTTCCCTGCTTTCTCAGGTAAGACTCAAAGTGGAACCAGTAGCAGCCTTTACTAAATAAGAATTTCAAAAGGGCATGCAATTTGGGCACATAGTTTCCAAGACTTGCGCTGCTGGATTACAGCATCAGACTTGGTGACATATGTTTTGCCTTCACAGGGATGCTAATGTCATTTTGGGATTTGGATCTGCATGGCTTTCAAGACATTTAGTGTGTTTGATGGGTCACAACTACTTCTATCTACAGGTATAAATATTAAAAGCAAATGTCATGACTTGAAACTATTTCTTGACACCTCTGTTGGATTTTTTGTTTGGTTGTTTTGTTTTGTTTTTTCTCTGTGTGTCCAGTATTTGACATTCTAATTAGATATGGATAAAAAGCTGTATTTCTTCCCTGTTGGCAAATGTGC
This sequence comes from Fulmarus glacialis, assembly GCF_000690835.1. Lineage (NCBI taxonomy): Eukaryota > Metazoa > Chordata > Aves > Procellariiformes > Procellariidae > Fulmarus > Fulmarus glacialis. The sequence continues at coordinate 9,202 of NW_009228909.1, read as the reverse complement.
TAAGTTACCTAGGCTATGCTTTCCACTTAAACACTGGGCAAACAGTAGGGTTTGTATTTTGCCTAGCCATTGCTACGTTGGTTTTTTAATGGAAAAAGATTAGGTATCTTAGTATACCGCAAAAGTGGCAAGGGAAATCTGTTTTGCCATATGACTAGTAAAATAAGAGTTGATGTGACTTCTAGGGGTCAGTTAAGTTTGCTAATACTGCATTTTGCAACATGCACTGGAAGGCAGTGTTCAATAGTTTGCTAATATTAACTTCTCAGATATAAAGACATGGGCATATTATAATTCTCTGAATCCACACGTTAACTTCTGGTGCTATGGTGTCGTTAAAATCAGCTAGTGCTGTTTTAAAGCGACTCTTACGACCATGTTACCATGTAAAATAATTTAATTTTTGTAAAAGCTTTGGTTGCTTGTCTACTTTAGATTCTGAGCTGAAATTTATCACTACTCAGGAGTTTGGCATGAGGCCAATATCTACTTGAGGCCTCAAAATAGCCTTTTTTTGGAACATAAATGTTGTGTTGGACTTGTACTAGCCATCTGCCCAGGGGTGAAGTATTGGAAGAATAAAGCTTGCCTCTGTGTATAGAGTAGCCATCATCTCTTTTTCCCCATCTCCCAAAAAATAAGTTCTAGGGCACTAACTTCTCAAAAGAGCTATCACTGCAGTCAGCTGACATTTGACTGTGTGTGGCATACATGAGAGTGTTTAAAAAAAAAAACAAAACAAAACAAACAAAACCAACCAAAACAAAACCACAACCCACAATGGAGGTGGTAGATTCTTAATGTGCTATCTTTCTAACTCATTCTAGTTACAGCATGTTTGTAGCATAACCATATTCATAATTAGATCTTGGAGCATGAGTATGCTTGGGTATTGAAAGTGGTACAGGTGCATTAATGTATCACAGCACCTAATTAACTGTGCAAAGACGTGTGTAGGCTACATGATCATACCCTTGTCCTCTGAAGGTTCTCAACTTGCATTTAAATCTGCCATGCTTGGAGATCTCCACAGTTCATAGGATTTGACACTTTGACTGTCAATCTGTTATTAAAAAAAAAAAAAAAATCTCGTATAAACCTTTAAAGAGACTTTCTTTGGATTTTGAGAGATAAATTACTTCTGTCTGTGAAACAGTTGTTGGACTGTACGCTTTGGAGGCAGTGGTTAGGTGTAATAAAACAGTAAGTTCTCTTTTGTGGCAGAGTGCTGTATTAGCGTGTGCAAGACTTGGGAGAAACTAGACCACTGTCTGGATATCACTTCCTGAAGACACTGAGGGACCATATGTATTTTGCTATTTTGTATTATTGTCACTTTTGCTGCAGAATTAGAAAGAGGAGAAACAACTTTAATTTTGGAGGTGTCAAATGGGGAAAACTTGGTGAAACTTAGTTTTTCATGGAAGCCGTAGATGTTTCTTGACATTTCCTCTGTTATTGGGGCTTGCAAACACAAACGCAAGATGACTTATTTTAACTAATGCCTAGGTCAGGTGTTGCTTTTTTTAACTTGTAACCTGTATATCCAAAACTGATTTTTATGAAGGTACAGCAAAGTGTGTTCCAACATATAATCAGCTTTATTTTACTCTTTTGGGGAAGCTGTGAAATATGAAAGACTTTTTTTTTCTGATGTTCTGAAAAGTATCTTGCATGTGTAGAAGATGAGTTGCCTAAATATACAGAAATCACAAAGAATGATGAAGTTTTTGATTAGTTTTTACAGGGTTAAATGTAATTAGTTTGTGTATACACAAAATATTTTCATCCTGACTGGTAAAATACATACAGGGAAAGACATGTTGGGGGATAGAGTGGAAAAATAAGGAATCAAACTGGATGTATACTTAAAAATGGCTTCTTTCAGTCTGTTTTGAGCTCTCAAAGAATCATGATACAGAAATATTATAGTTTAGTGTATGGCTTAACATTTACTCTCCTTTGTCTGTGTAAGTTTTCTTAATCTAGGTATGTAATATTCTTTTACCTGGATAAGGATGCACAGCTCCCTTTGGAGATGGCAGAAATTTCATAAAGGAATCAGAAGGCCTAATACGTGAAAATCCATGTCTGAAATTTTCCTGCATTAATATTGTACGTCTTTCAGCATTTTCCTTTACAAGGCTTCATATTCAACAGAAGAATGTACTTTGTAGAAGGAAAGCTTGTCTGTTGTACTTTGTCCTGGGCTCATCCTCCAGTGCTGATGGAAGAGATTACTAATGGTTATTTCTCAGGCAATGTTGTCAGCCCTGCCGTGAGTACAGTTTAAGCGCGTCTTTAATTGCTTCGGAAAAATGAGCTAAATATAGCTCAGACTAACGATTTAAACTGTGCCACACAAGTAGTTCTGCCCCAAATGAGGTGTTTGGCACATGCAAACCTCTTTCAGCTAGTCTATGGCGGAAGTTACTCTTTTGCCTGCCTTTCTGAAGGTAGGGACAAGGGAGAAGGTGGAAATGCATTTATCTGTGTTTTCAGGTTTAATCTGTGATGGTGACACCAACTCTTTTATGATTGCTATTTCAGTTTTGTCCCAGTTGTTTTTACAGTTTACAAATTTCAATCTTTCAGATAATCAAGAATGCATTTTTTCTACTGTATGTAATAGACACTGTTCCAGATGGTATTTGGAAAGGTAGAGGAGTATCATGAAAGCAGGCCTGTTCACATTTTGTATTTCAAATTTTTTTAAGGTATTTGGATTGTATTGATTCTTCTCTGTTAGATAACTTCTTTACGAAAGAAAAACACAAGGCAATTCCACATTAATGACAGTAATTAAATTTCTGTTTCTGCCTTCTTCCATGAACTGACCTTAATGGTCACAACTCTGTTTTTACTATCTAAAACTGTCATTTAAATGAATGGGGGATTTAGCTGCTGAATGAATGCAGCAACTCTAATGTTTTGCGGTTTTTTTTTTTTTTGTGGTGACTATTCCTGTGCGGTGCTATTTTGTAAACAAAGTATGTGTGGCAAGGATGGAATTTTTAAAAGGTACTGAACGTTGGCCTAACTCTCTGCTTTCGTTTCCTTAAAAGAAGCAGGGTCATGCTTAAGTTGAGTCCTTGTGAACTGGCTGTCTAAATTAGGATTTTATCATGTTTACATCTCTAGAAGTGTTCTTGTACCACAAAGCAAGAAGGCATTAAGACTGCAAATTTTATTTTGTTGCTTCTAAAACACAAATATCTTTCAGCAAAGACCTGAGAAAATCCTTGTTAAACTAAATTGCAGAAGCCTATCAGTTTGTTTATAGTTAGGTTCATTAAACAACCATAGATTCTATTTGCATGCAGCAATTTAAATAATGCACTTCGCAGCCAGTCTGTCTGTATATAAAAAACAAGTTTGTTTTTTTTTCTGAATAATGTGGTATGTCATTGAGCTTGCAAATTGTTCCTGTTTTTATGAATTTGTATATATTGTCTGAAGAATTCAGATCTTAATTTCTACTTGTAGCAGGTTGTTTGATGAACAAAAATGGAAGATACATTCCTTTGAGACTACCTGGGTACCTTTTACTGGACTTGAAGTTACAGTGTGTCTCACACAGATACACTTTTCCCTGAGAGGATAGAATTGTAGCATTTAGCAGAGAGGACTGACAGTAAAATGTAAAAACTGGTCAGTTCCCCTGCTTTTAGCTAGTGGAAAAGAGACTTTCTTCCTGTTGTATTAGCTTTTTTCCCCTTGAGGACTGTGCCACCCAAATAAGTAAGCATCAAGTATTCATGAAATCTTTCAAAAAGTTGTCTTTGATAGTTACAGGTTTTTTTTCCCAGTTTGGCTTTCTAGGAAAAGTTACTGAAAAACACTTTCTTTCTATATGCCTGCCAAAAAGTTGGGACTTTCTGTCTATTTTTAAATGCTTTCTTTATGTCAGTAATGGAAAAAGCACAGGATCCTTTACTTGCAAAAGCATAAACCAGTATTTGTCAGGAAAGGTGCTTTATCTCTTGGAAAGTGCCATGCCAAATTTTATTGTATAAGAGCTCTCAATAAGAAACTTCTTTTCTGGCTTCATTACATTTATAAGTATATGGGCCGAATTCACTTGTAGCATAATTCTACTGAACTAAATTTTGTTGAGTCTTTCACAGTAGTATTCTACCTCTAAACTAGAATCTGAAAAAAATAACAATTAGGCATTGATTTGTCTTTCTACTTCTCGCTATTTTCTGTGAAGAATGGTGGGTGGTTAAATTGGTACAGTTCATATGTTTTCTATAAGTGTTTACATTTCTGGATTTATTGTTTCTTAAATATTTTGTTTGTACCTCTCAGTTTTGAATTTTAAATAAATGATTTGTACGTTTATTGAAAATGTTAATTTGTGCTTGATCCTGACTCTTACAGCTAGTAGTCATTGTCTTACCATTGGAGGGCTCTTTTGGAGATAAAAAGTTTAGAAACACAAAACAGTGATGACAAGGTAGCATTCATGACTTGGTACAGCTGAGGCATCTAATGGCGCATTGTTTCAGTGTTGAATATAGCAAGAGTGTGGTAGGGTACTCAAAATTTATACACCAATTGATTAGTAGATGCCGCTGAAATTGGTATTCATGACTTGCAGTCGTTTGTTTCTATCAGCGGCCCACTCTTTCATGTTCTTAATTCCCTACTATGTTTAAATTAAAAGATGTGGCAGTATTCTGCACAGAACTTTCTAGAAAGAGAATTAAGGCTATGGGCTTATCAAGAGAAATACAGTTGCAAAGCATGTTGTTCCATCTCCTACTATTTTGGTTTCGTCAGATACCTGCTGTGTGCTTAAATGAAGACTAATTAAACGTCTTTCAGGCTTTAATAGACAAACAGTCCAGGAGCTCAGACATATATGAAAGTCATGTTTTACTGCAGGACAGTCATCCCAAAGGTGTTTAAAAAAAAAAAAAAGGCCAAGAATAACTTTGTTTTGCTTAACTCTCATTTCACACATGGAGGTTAGTGGGCATTTTTTAACTCTTTACTATGTGTTTCCACTTCATTACACTGAAGAAAGTAGCTGAGGTTTTTAAGTGAGACTCTTTTTGCCTTCTGTGAAGATATTTGGAAGGCAGAAATGGGCATAGCTAAAGTGACTTCGCTTCAAGTCTTAAAAGAGAAGAGCAGTGCTGTTTTCTCGTGGAGTAGAGTTAAGACCTTAAAGCTGTACTCTTAAGTTTAAATGCTGCGAATTGTAGGCATAGTAACCATAACAATTCAGGAGCTCAGGTTGGAGGACCTTCTTTTCCCTGTTTTTGATTCACATTTGTATTAAGATCGGACATTAAAATCTTTGGCTAGGGTTGGAAAATAAAGGGATAAATATATCTAGTGGATGGACCCAATTTTGCTCAAATGGAAATAGTTACTTTGAATTTTATGGGCTGAAATCCTTACATGTGCTAGGAGCTGAGTTTCTTTTGTGTATGATGGTGTGGTTTGAAAAACTCCTGTTAGTTCTATGTAATGTTATGTCCAGATGATAGGTGAGGTATTTTTCCCCTTCACGCAGGTGTTACGATGTGAAAACCAATTTTTCGCTACTGTTTTGATACAGTTGCAAAAGCACAAACCACTATGTTCAAGTATAGCTTGCATCAGTACATCATTGATCAAGCCATAATACTGCATTTGTGAAGGATCTGTAGCAATAAAATGTATCAATTTGGGGTATAGGTAGAAGGAAGTACTACTTTAGCCTACATGGGACAGCACATAGAGATCTTGACAGATCTTAGTACGTGGGCTTCCTCAACTTTATCCATGTCACTGCTGGAGCTCATTCTCATTTTCTGTCTATAGCTTGGCACGGGTTTTCCCTATACATAAGGATATTTTCAGACATGTCCCTTGTTACACTGCATCATAATTTCTTGTGGGTCTGGAAAGGTGCATGTGACTGCCACAAGTCCTGCAAGTAATCCAGCATGTTCCTTGGTCCAGGAGCATCAAGACCAATGGAGTCAACATGCCACCATGGGCGATTATGCTTGTTGTCCCAATGGGGACTTCTGGAGGACTGCTAGGACCTTGTCAGGTACATTCCAAGTCATTTCTGGCAGAATTTGTGGATGTGAGGGCTTTGGGATTGCTCGAGTCTATCCCCGTTTTCCTCGCCAAGATTCTGTTTGCCTGCTCTTTCTGATATGTGCAAGACAACGTTGAACAAAGGAAGAAATGGCAGAAAATTGTGTACAGGATGCTCAAATGAAACCAGTCACAGCCTTTGACTTCCTGTGAAAACTGGGAAGCCTATGATCACGAAGGATGCCCTGGAAAACGTAAAATCTGTGCAGATTGTGTTGACATTGTTCCTGTGTTGGGCTGAAAGCAATAAACCATTACAAAAGCCTAAACAACTCTCAAACAATGTAGGGTTGTGAGGAACAGCAGTCTAGCAGCCAGGGCTATTTTGTTAGTATTGTACTAAACTGCATTCAAGCAGCAGCCTTTGTGATGTCTCTTCCTGACTGTTTTTGTTACACCAGCTGAAGTTCTCCAGTCCCTTGAGAACTTGTGGCACGTTTTCTGGTGTGGGAAGTGCCTGGAAAATGAGTGGAGGAAGTTACCGCTGCTTATGTGTGTAGAGGCTGTGGAACCTGAGGAGAAATAGGAGACACTGAGAAACTCTACAGCCTGAACTCTCTTTTCTTCCTTCCACCATTAGCTTCTACAGCCCCTTCAGCTTGAAGTTAAAGGCAAATGCATGTGCTGTTGGAGCCCATATTTTCAAGATCTGCTCCACAGCTGCCTTGTAGTGCTGAGCTCCCTGGAGTGGAGTTCATACACTTATCCTCTCCTCACTGTGGCTTGCTTGTTCCCAATTTTGGTACTTTTTCTACAGCAGATTGGCTGTCCTTTTGGTCTTTGAGTCTCTGGCTTTACTCACAGATACTAAGAGTCTTAAGCACATGGAGTAGCTATTCTTTTGCAAGCAGGACAGGTAAGCTACCTTTCTTGCCTGCTTTTTGATATTCACAGTTGCCTGATGCTTTCCCTTCTTCGGTGTAGCAGTGTCAATGTTAAACTCTCTGGATAAGCTCAGGTAGCCTTTGGCTGAGATGGCTGTGGCCACACCCGTTGTCTGGTGGAGAAAGGGAAAGGCAACCCGGGAAGAGCTTGTGTTAGTCCCGAAGGGGAACAAAACTACCTGGGGGCAATGGGAAGCTGTGCTCCTGCATGTCCCTGGAGCGGGGAATGCAGTGTGGCTGCCGGAGGGAGGATCTGCAGCTGGTGCAGAAGGGAAGTTGGAAAGGCTGCTTGGTGCCTGTGGGTAAGCTTCTCTGCAACCTTTTGGGAAAAGACTTGAGGAAGCTGGAAGAGGATTCTTCTGGCAAAAGCTCTATCCCTTTACAAGCCTTAGGTGATGTGAAAAGGGTCTGGGCAGCATCAGATCAGCAAAAGACTTTTTCCAACCAAGTCAAATATACCTTAGTTGTTGCTTGAAACCAGGGGACATGCTGGACTTGTGTGCAAGGTCAGAGTGAAACCTGCTGTTCTAGGAACTGCGGGGGGACAACAGCAGATGTATGTGAGTGGAAAATGGTTGGAGAAGCGATATGGGGGTAATGCGGCAAAGGGGACTGGTTGAAGATGTGTATGGAAAGGGAACAGGGTGGGTTGTGTTCTTTGCAGACTGTGTCCAGGACTGTGTCCAATGCACTGTTCATTAAATTAAGAATCAGTTCAGTAATCCCAGATGCATTATCTAATATACTGTGTATTGTTGATGGTTACTTGCAGATAAGGGATAAAGGGCAATGGGGCAAGGGCCCAGCGTAACTTCTCCTTACTGCATGTAATTCTTGAAAAAGAATTAAGGAAGGATTGATTCTTTTTCATTATTTATCTTTCTGTACTCATCTCAAAAATAATTACCAAGTGCTTCTGATGTGATAAACCAGGAGGGTTGTAAGGTGAGTGGCAGCTGCTGAAGCTGTAGTTTTTTGGGGCTAATGACATCTAGATGTTGCATATGGAACAGACCTCACCAAAGCCATTGACATTGAAAGAACTTAAAACCAAGCAGCCTTTTACAAGGTCCCTTCTACAACGTTGAGTGATCAGTTTATGGCCTCTTTATGCACAAAGGCTTACCAGTTTAGAGATAAGAAAAGCACATTTAGTTCATTATTAGGTCTTCATCAAGACTAACTACAATAGTAACTGAAGAATTTATGGAGAAAAGTAATTGGGATCACTTCCCATCATTAAGGATGGTGAAATGTAAAATGTCGTGGAGAATAGCAGAGCTGTACCGATTTCCTGTGGAAAAGAGCACAGGTTTTGTCATTGTTGTCATCTTCCATGCCCTCACCCCCAACATCAATCCAGTTATATTATAGAGATGGGCTTATGCCTGGTATTTAGCACACTAATTAGATAGTTTGCCTTAGGTCTCACTTTGAACTGAAGAGTCTGTAGGAGAATATGATGCACTGCATGGCTCATGAAGGAAGGGTGAAGAGAAATAAGGCTGCTATAAAATTGATAGACTTAATACATAGAGAGGAAAAAAAATCAATACCGAGTGTTTTTTAAGATACTGTATTTTTAGTGTTCTGCTTATACAGCTAGATGGCTTTCAATTCCTGACCGAATTATAGTTATATAATATATACTATATTATATACTATAGCTTATAGTACTAATGAAAGCTGGTGCCTGTTGAGACTTTTGCTTTTCATCTCTACCAGGTAATCACCATAATCCCAGTGTGGGGAAAGGAGGAGAAAAGTAGAAGTGATCTCACTTCTAACTCATTTGAAGTAACTGTGGCTGATGGGGGTGGGGGCAGGAGACAAGGGATTTAATTTAATATTTATAATGACTAAAGTATTATGTTCACAGGAATATTTCAGCTGCTCTGTCTCTGTGTGTGCCTGGGTTT
>NW_009228909.1:0-209 GCF_000690835.1 Fulmarus glacialis | reverse complement strand
TCCCACACTTACGCAGTGTTTACAGTTGCAGATGTCCTGTTACCAGACTGAAAGTGCCACACAGCTCTGGTGCAGGGTGCGAAACTCCTGGTTTCTTTTGTGACTCAAAAATTACAGGGACTTCCCCGCCCCCATTTTGAGGCCCTTCTCAGCAAAAAGGATGCCCAGAAATAAGCGCGTGCCGTTTTATGATTTTTCTTCCCCATAGG
>NW_009228908.1:29861-36058 GCF_000690835.1 Fulmarus glacialis | reverse complement strand
GTGCTGTTTGGCTGCCTGTCTGGTTAAACCACAACAAATACATTTCTGGTGATGCCCGAGCCTTTCTTAGAAAGGCCTGGTGATCATTCCATTTTCCAAGGGCTTCTGGTCATGCAGAAACACAAGCAGATGCTATTGGTGAGTGATTGGCCATCCTTATTACAAACTTTGGAAGCAATTCAGTCACCCATGCGCAGCTGCAGAATGGACTCCCTTTAAAGGCATGTCTGGCTCAGTTGTTTTATGAGCCATGCCCCTCACAGAGCTGTCATTTCTGCACCCCCATATTCCCTGGATATTATCCATAGCAATGTAGTTTGGACCGACATTGCTTTGCAGGATGACCAAGAAGATCCGCAAAGGTCACCCTGCTCACAGTCACACAATGCGTCAAATTGCAGATAAGTCCAATTGCAGAAGGTAAAATTATAAGCATCCTGGACAATCACCATACAGAGTCTAAGCAAAGCACCTGTCCTACCCACCGTGCTACTCATCAGGACTTGGAGAGAAGAACACAGACCTATATGGGAAAAGGATATAACATTTTCATAGGTTTAGATATACTAGGCCCAGGCAGCAGCATGTCATAGCAAAGTCAAAAAGCATCCTTTTTTTATCTAGACTCTCCCAAAGCTGTAATTGCAGACACAAGCATGCAGACATGACATCCTGGACCCACACAAGCTCCCACTGAATGCAGCAGAATAAGATGTTACACAAGACGTCAGCACTGAGCGCTGAGCACAGCCCCTCTCCGACATACCATGCGTGTGTCCTCAGAATGGAAATCTCTTGCTTCTCTGCCTGTCCTGCCCCCCCATCCCATCTGCCTTCCCCAGATCTCTGACAGCTTCAGCTCGATGTCCCCTCGCTGCTCCTAGCAAACACAGCCTCTGTCTCCCCGGTATCGCTGTCATAGGCTGTATCATCTTGCACTTACAAATCCCCACTGCCACATCTCCTCCCCTCTCTCCCCCCTACAAGCCCCACAGGCCACCGCTGCCCCTCAGAAGAAGGGATATGGGTCCTCAGACCAAAGGGGGGACTCCCAGCAGAGAAAGAAGCACCAGGGGAAGCATACACAGTATTTTTCTGCCACTCTCCTCCATCCCCCATGCTTTCTGTAGGTAGCCAGCTCTTCCCCTTTGCCCCATGCCACACTATACCCTGCACCTAAATACATCCTTAGGATGGAGAAGCATCTGTGTAGTGGGTGGTGACAGGGGGGGTGAGGCCGAAAAGGCTGCAGACTACCAGGATCGAGAGAGAGTTTTGATAGCGATGGGCCCTGCGTGTTTTGGGCTTTTGCTGATAAGAAAGGCACCAGAGCAGCTTGAGGGGCATTCCAACAGTGGATTTTGTCTGAAGGGGCACATGCGGGTCATTGCGCTGCATTTCTTGAGCTGGCAAGAAAACAGAATTGCCATTTTGTTTGTAGTGGGAAGGCAAAAAGTTTTCCCATTATCATGTACGAAAAGTCAAATATTTGACATAATTTACAAAAGAGAAATACCTGAGAAACTCCATTTTGGGACACCACAAAAATATTGGGGTTTTTTAGCCTATCATCTACCAGGCTGGCAGGCGAGGGATCTGGAAGAGCCACAACGGCCTCTCTGCAGACCGACCAACCTGCCTCCTTTCCATCCACAGTTGTGACAGGCCTGACACATTCCCAGGGGACTTTCCAATACTGTAGAATCAACATTTTCCAGCAGAAAATTGTTCCACTGGAAAACCTTTCAGGCAGCTCTACTATACATTTAGAAACGTTTCGTATACACCAGTACACTGAGCGTATATTCATACACTATTCACATTCTATAATCTCCAGATACTTTAAGTGCCTGTCCCCAAAGAAAGAACAAAGTAGAATATGCCCCTTAAAATGCCGATCGCAGTTAAAATGACAAATGATCAGCACGAGCTTTTGCAAGAGGAACTTATAAGTGGACTCTAATTTTCATTCTTTCCCTTCATCTCCATCCAAAGGCTCTGGTTCCCTCCTCGATTTTGGTTAGCAGCATTTAGCTGCTTTGGGCTCTGATCCCACTGCTGACTGCATAGCAGTTTCTGCCATGCCTGTGAAGAGCCTTACTGGAGTCCATAAGGATCTGCCAAGGAGCTGGAGACACACGCATTATATCAGCACGCAGAATCCAAGTGTGCCGTCCCTGTACGTTTTCTGTCGCACAGAAGCGTGGGGATATTGCACACGCATACTGGATTGCAGTCTCAACTTCATCTTTTTTTGAAAGCTCTCCTCATCCCCATGAGCTCTCTCCTGTGGGACTCCATGGCTGGGAAAATTAAAATTTTGTTTCCTTCAGATGCTACGTCTCTGTTTTTCCTAGAGGCAGCTACAATTCTTTCTCTGTGATCTGAAATTGCAGCAATAATTATATTTCCTATTTTGTTCACTGTAGTTGACTGTTTTGGCAGTCATCCTGTAGCAGTAATCCACACATAAAGAGTCATCTTGCATTTTTCAATCTAATTTAAAGGGAATTGTTTCTCAAGGAAAGCAAGGGGGTGAAAATGTTCCCCTCTGGCAAAAACTTCAAGTACTTGGGTATTACATGCAAGAATTTTACCCTCCTGTCTTATTCATCATCGCATTTTACAAGCACTGATTTAAATTCTTTGCACTTCTAGGGAGACCTGAGAGCTTCTTCATGTTGCTTTTCCTTTAGTCCTCCCTCAATTCTCCCAGCCACTCAGAGAGAGAACTGCAGTTCCCTCTTTCCAGATGATGCTCAGAGCACCAAGTACTCGTTTTGTTCTTGTTTTGTTTGGGGGCTATTTGTTTCTTCTAGAGCAGGGGAAAGGATGCAGTAGAAATTAAGGCAGGGATGCAGCAGGAGGCAAGGGAATAGTTATTCATTCTTGCCATCAGCCCATTCTCTTGGTTTGATTTACACAAGTTGCCCCAAAATTTTCTTTCTAATTATTTTCACTGAAATACGCAGAAGCTTTTAATAATGGCATTTACATGTATAATGTAGCATTATTAATGTTAAACAAAGCCTTTGAAATCCCCTCCATTCTGCAAGCCCCATACCCTTTTAGAACAAATTATTTTCACAGTAACCTCTCCCAGACACACACACCCCCCACCACTATTTTGTTAAGTCCAGATACTTTTTCCTGTTCCCCATTCATTTGCAATCTTAATATTCTCTAAGTCATGAAGGTACGAGAGCAGCACAACAATGAAGATGCTGGGGCCAGAAACAGTTAGGGTCAGGGCAGACATAAAATAAAGTGACTAGAAATTCAGCCTTTAAATCCTGCACATTCCAACTGCTGAAGTTATCTCTGCATTCCAGACAGGGCAAGCACCTGAAATAATAGCATTACAAGAAAGACAAGTTTCAGGATGTCTCAGGGACAACTAGAAGAAGAAAGTACTGAAAGTTTAGGAAGCAGAATTGGTGTTTGGGAAGCATCCTGCCTCCACATCCCGGCACATCTAAGTTTTCAGCCATCTTTCCAGCTTGCACCACCAAAACCCACTCATCACCTGAGGAAGCTTCAGATACATCTGTTGCAATTACAGGAAGTCTTAGGAGCTTTGCTCTGTTCTTTTTAATTGTTGTTTTAATTGGCTTTGCTCTCTCCCAGGCATGCAATGATTCAGGTGTCAGTTGTTTCTACAAGACCTCTGTTGCATCCCTCCCCGTAACCCAGCTGCTGTTCTGCTCAGCAAACCAAGCTCGCTCCAAGCCATGCCCCACGCCTTGCTCTCTGCTAGCCGGGGTCTGCTCGAGCATCCCGTGCAGCTGGGCAGGCAGCGCTGGCGTGCCACAGCCAGGAGGCTGACGGTGACATCAGGGTACTTCGACAGCAGCTATTCAGCACGTTGCAGCTTCCCAGGGATACAGGATCCGCTCCTGGGTCAGAGTGCTAAACACCCGCCTGCTCAGCATCACAGCTCAAAAGCTTGCAGTGTGCTTGCTAGAGGGACGCAGCAAAGGGACAAAAACCTAACAGATCAATGCCAATATAAACTGAAATCGCAGGGAAAAAAAGAGTCACAAAGAGTTTTTGTACCATAAGGGCAATTCTGGAAAGTTTCTGCACCTCAGACTCACGTATCACTTCTGGGGCGTCTTAATGCCATTTCACGGCATCACAGAAACGCTGGCAGGACGGTGCCTTGAAGGATCCCCTCGCAATGAGACCATCACCAACGCTAGATCCGATCAGCTGTGGCTGACCTCAGGGCCCTTGTTCCAGCACTGCACCACTCTCTCACTGAAAATTTTTTTCCTGATGTCCAAGGAGCTGCCATGGCCTCTCATTACACTGTCTGGCACTACCAAGAACCGTTTGGCTCCATCGTCTTTATAACTGCCCTTCAAACAGCGATGGGCACCTACATCTCTTACCCACATCTCAGAGGGCAGAGCCAAAAACAATCCCTCAGGACAGCACAGTGCGGGTTGTATCTGTGTCAGGGCCAGCTCAGTTAGACACTGCAAGTAATACCCCCAGTCTACAGATCTTCCTTGTTTCCATCGGAGAGTCTCGGTTGAATTCCTCCCCCAAAGGGATGCAGAAAAGGCAAAAAAGGTATGAGGATGGATGATGCAACTGCAAAGGTCTTCCTGAGAATCAACTAAATAAATTACAATTCTCCTGCAGAAAAGTGACAGCTAGGGGGGAATGTGGTAAGGACTTCTAAGATCAGGGGCTGGATAGAGAAGGTGAAGAGGGAATAACTGTTAGCTACTTTTTTCCAGTAGAAGAATGAGGGGATATGGAACGAGAATGCCAAGTGGCAAGTTTCCAACAAAGAACTTCTTCACCCCATGAGCAGTTAAGTGGTGAAACTCCTTGTCTTTTGGATGCTAAAAATGTGCATGGGTTTGCAAATGCCAAGAATTTGCATGTGGGTAAGTGTATGGAAGAAAAACCTATCCAACGCTACTAAATACAAAGATACACCAACTAGCTTAGAAAGTCCCAAGCCATAACTCACATGATGCTTGGAGAATATTCTGAGGAAGTATCACTAATTAATGAGGCAATGGTGTACCGAGCAGGGAATAAGCACGCCACAGTCACACACTGCCGTCCCCCGCTAACCTCACTACCTTTACACCTCTCCTACCCCTCCTCGCCCCGATCCTGCGACGGGTTCGCTGAGGAGCGCAAAGTTGGTCCTCGCAGAGCCGGCACACGCCAGGCTGGCACGGGCTTCAGAGGAATTAATTCAGACGGGCAAAGTCTGATCCCTTTCAGGGAGCGTGCGAGAGAGGAGGCAGCGCTCAGCACTTCAGACATCAAGGGAGAGTAAGAGAAGAAGAGATGAGAGAAAACCTCACACAGAAAAGGCAGCAGGAAAAATGTCCTAATTTGGAGCGACAGGCCTCATTGCCATGGCAACCCAGAATCACTCCAGAGCGGCCAGATCCGACTTTGTATGTGGTGTTAAACGATTCAACCATTAAGGGAAAATACTAAGGGGAAAAAAATAATGGGGTTGCGGAAGGGAAAGTATTTGGCAACAGAGAGTTTTCCTCTGGGGGTACTCTGGCAACTGAAGTGAACCTTTTGAGTCTTAAGTTGTATGTTTTTTCCCAATCTTTAGGTGCAGACACATTTTTGTGCATTTGCTTTGTTTCTGGAGAATGAGTCACTCCTTCCTCCCCGCACTGCCTTCCCTCCCCAGCCTGGTGCTCACCAGCAGTGGGGCCAGATCCTGCCTCCTGGGCAACAGGGGGAGAAAAGGCAACTGGAGCCCCCATTCCTTTCTTTAAAACCCCCTACAGACACCTCCCAGGACAAGGCAGAAACTGGAATGCCTGGCAAACCACAGTGCAGGGTGGCAGCGCATGTCACCGAGGAGGTGGCAACACAGTACAGGGTGACAGTAGCCACCAGCAGCTCCAGCCTCTGGTCCATGGCCTTGAGAAGGCACATACGGGATGTTTGCAAAAGAGCTGAGAGCTGCTGAGCACATTTGGCCATGGGGTAAGCGAGAGAAGCGGCGGGAGAGATACGCTCACTGGAAGTCACACAATGCACGTAGAAGATGCATCCCTGCAGTCATTAATTAATTATCTGATCTCACCCTGAGACCCTTCTGCCTGCTTTAGTCTATGAATTACTCTGAATATCATGTCAAACCTCCTCTTCCCACACCCTCACTCTCGGGGTACCCTAAGCCCTTCCTCCACACTGCTGCC
>NW_009228908.1:26300-29830 GCF_000690835.1 Fulmarus glacialis | reverse complement strand
TTCAGCAGGTCTCCTCATCCTTTTCTTACCCCTGGCACAGTCCTGCCACCTTTTCTCAGCCCCCACGAGAAGTCCCACCCATTCTGCAGGGGCTACCCCTTAAAGGGTGCTAGCACATGGAGGTGAACCAGTACGAAGAATAATAAGGCCAGATGAGCGCAAGGAAGGAATATCAGAATATGACTTTATCCTCTGGAGGTTCCCTCCTTGTAACTGAAGGAACAAATCCCAGGGGATGAGTTCCCAGAGGACCATCCCCTGCAGATTCCTAAGTGCAAAAAGGTAAATTGATTGTCACAACAAGATCCTTGTCATCTCGTGTCTAAGCTACTCATGTCAGCTAATTTCCCCATCCAATTTATTCATCAAATGGCAGCAAAACGTTTGGCCAAAAGGACTCCTTGATAGCAGGGATGCATGCAGCATGGAGGAGGAGAGGACATGCTCTGCACAGGCATGGTTACACAGAGACACAGCCACACGTCTTCCACACGCTGTTACCTGTTCCCATACAAAACCACTTCTCCCTTGCCACAGAAACCCAAACATGCCAAGCAAGAAAATCCTTCTCCTAGTATTGCAGTCTAGACTAGACCAGGAGAGGCGGAAAAGGAAAAACTAAACTCACTCCTCTACTACCAAACAAAAAAGGCATCAATATATGATTCGACAGATTTGTGTATTTTATAGCAGCAGCACGGCAGGAGCTGCTGGCTGGCTACTGGCACTCTGGAAGCACAAAATGCTTCCCCACAGCTTGTATTGTATATTACTGAGTATTATTACAGGCACGTCTCAAGACATAGAGCAACACACTGCTGGACCAGTACAGTGACCAGTGAGCGACACTGTCGGACAGAAATGTGGCCCTAAGCACAGCAGGAGACGCATAGCACTCACAACCTCCATTTCTCCTCCCGGTGGTCAGTATCACAGCATGGTTTTGCCAGCCTGTTTTGCCTCTGGCGAGAAAGCTGCCAGCCACAGCCTTAGTTTATAACAATTAAGCAGATGAATCTTAAAATCCACACGTGCGCATAAAATCTTCCAAGGGAGCTCAGGCAAGGGCAGAGGGATCAGACAGAGAGAATGGCTGGGACAAGCCCTGGTGAAGATGAACCCAGGGCACTGGAGACAGTGAAGGTTAACGGCAGCATGGCTCATTGGGGGAGAATGGACCATGGGCATGAGGAACAGCGCAGCCCGGTGAGGTCTCCAGCCCATTCCCTAAATGAAGCTGTTCCACCATCTGCAGGCGAGCACACTTTGGCATTAAACATTTTGCATGAAGGCCTAATTAATGGAGCACAAAGTGACTTATTAAATCTAAATTAAGGAACCAACTGACTAGCAAAAAAAATTACATCTCTAGCCAGGTAATGGCTGTATCAAACATTTAGATGTGCCCAAAGCCCAGCAAAACTCACCTGGGCAGATTCCAAACAAGCAAAAGTTTACCAAAAGATAATCAGAGACTTTTAAAACAAAAAAGAGGGAGGCCACATGAGTTTGGGGAGTCTCTCAGATTACCAAAAGCAGCAGAAATAGAAGGCTGGCTGGTTTATCCTCTGTCCAGTTCCTCCCTATCTCCTTCCACCTCAGCAGTGCTGTCTCCTGCAGGCATGCACATACTCCAACTTTGTCAGTCCCATTATAAATTATTTCGGTGTTCAGACTGCAACGGCAGGAGATTAGCCCATAGAGCCAAAAAGGACTCGCTGCTCAGAGACGTGTCCGAAGTTTGCTGTGCACTTCCCTGCCCTGCATTTCATCTCATTACGCCTTTCAGACCTTCCCATCTCTCCCCTTCCCAGGGGTTCAGCCCTTTCAGCACATGCCACCTCTAGATCAAGGGATACATACTCCCTTATTTTAACCTTCTGGCTGGCTCCTCCTCAGCCCACCCAAGGCACCCGCTGGTTAGAGTATGCCCTGATCTCCTTCAGGGCCACTTGAGGAACCCAAACCACCACAGATTGCTGTAGCCTTGCCACAAGGCTAAGAATAAGGCTAGACAGAAAGCTCAGCCAGCCCAAAGGCAGAAAAAAATGGGGCAGAAAACAGATGTCTGCTTGTCAGTTATGAAGAAAACCAAGGTGCAATTCACATTTTAAGTGCAATTTTTAAGTCTCTGCATTGAATATATAGTTAAAGGCACATGTGCTCCTCTTCCACAGAGGATACTAACGGAATAATCCAATTACTGCTGCTGTCATCAGGCTAATTTCTTTTCTCAAAAGGTCTGGTTTGGGATAGAAATATTAAAATCTCCAAACCTTGTGCCATGTTCTCCTTCAAAAGCTAACCGATAGGAGCACACGACACTGAGCAAGTGCCTGTTCCTGACTATGTCTCATTTGCTGCTGCGATCCGAGCCACCACGGTGCGGTAGCGTGAGTCACAGAGCGCACACATGTGCGCCGAGCACAAGTGTGAACCGCATGTCCAACCCCGAGAGACA
This sequence comes from Fulmarus glacialis, assembly GCF_000690835.1. NCBI lineage: Eukaryota > Metazoa > Chordata > Aves > Procellariiformes > Procellariidae > Fulmarus > Fulmarus glacialis. The sequence continues at coordinate 27,369 of NW_009228908.1, read as the reverse complement.
GCGCCGCTCGCATTACATGCTCGTCTGTGCGAATCTCAGAGCAGGACCTCGCTGGGTCTGAATCAGCGTGAGTCACCGTGGGAGCGCGTGGCAGGGGAGGCGAGCACGCTGCAAGCCTGTTTGGGACACAATGTGCATGGGTCACTTGTGCAGAAATCACAAGTGAGACACTCTGACACAGGTCTTTGCCTACCTTCTGTGTGCATTTTTAGATTGTTTTCTTTATGAAACGAGGCTCTTGCAAACCTGGGGGGGCGGGGGGGCGGTGTTTGTGCGTACATGAGTCAAGGTTCCCAGTAACTCTCAAACCTGCTGGCCAATTTCCACCTGATTTGACAAAGGGGCAGAGGACTCAAGGAGACTTAAATTCCTATAGTGCTGTACAAAATACAGCCCTCAACAGCACGCAGTCCCAAAGCCTTTGTCTGGCCCCACAGCAGTGTGTGTGATTCACCCACTGACAGTCAAAGGCTCACTGGGCAATCAAATAAACTTCATCCTGACCTGGCAGCATGCCTGTAGTGGGCAGCCCCTGTACACACAGCCCCCAGGGCACCACAGCACATCTCTCTTTTGCCCAGGCAGGGGGTATAAAAGACACAGTGGAAACTGGGAGAAAAGCAATAGGAGACCTGGGGGAAATGGAATTATTGTAGGGAGGAGGTGTAGGCAGCTCCTGAAAAATTGAAGCTGCTATGGGCACACCCACTTATTTGGACTGGACATCTTCCAGTTGAAATAGGGTAGTGGGTGGAGAAAAGAGATCCTTTTAATGACCCCAGTCCTCACCGTTGGGGAAGGATGAGTTCAGCTCTTCTGAAATCTCTTCACGCAGGTCAGGTTCTCTCCTCTGTGGACTCTCTGGTGTCTACTAAGGGCTGAGCTCACATTACAGTCTTATTACATAATTCAGTTAAAGAGTCAATTAACCATGAGATGTGAATCCACTGAAAACAGGATTCATTCATTTGGGAGCTGACAAAATTACTTGTTCCATCACCCTTCCACGCACTCCGTCTTCTCAACAAGCTGTTCCAGTGTCAGGTGATAAAATTCACTTTCAGTTGTG
>NW_009228908.1:24007-26061 GCF_000690835.1 Fulmarus glacialis | reverse complement strand
GGGGGGGGAAAAGCACCTGTAGTCACTGTTCACACTCAAAACACTTTAGCCTACTTCTTCGATTGCCATCGCTTCCTGGGAGGTGGGCAGAGCCCATCCAGATACCAGGTGTCCTGCGCCTGGCAGCTTGGCAGGCAGTGCCACGTGGAAAAGGCGCTCCACTCCACCAGCCCCGATGCCACCTGTTCCCGAGCCTCCCGCCGCCCACCCAGCCCTGCCGCGCCGAGGAACAGGCTGAGCCTGGCCCACAGCCCGGGCCGTGAAGGAGCCCAAATGGAGCCAGGCAACTTGGAGACATGGAAGGCAGGCACTTCCGAGAGATGCTCTCTCCATACACCGTTATCTGACAAATGCACCATTATCCAACAAGAGCCTCTCTCTCCACTTCCCGAGCGACTGTCTCCTTTGTTAAGAATCCATTGACCCCTCCTTTTTATCTACAATACCTTCAGAAGAGGATCATCTTCCTTCCTTCTCCTGAGCTCACTAGGCGGTTCGTGGGGTTTTATTTAACTGTCTCTAGTAGATAACTAAAAGGTATTGGTAACCGGCGGCTCAGTGCATCCCCTGAAGGAAAGTGTGTAGCTCCTCTCTCAACCTCCTTCCATAATGCACCAGCAATGGGAGATTCCCTGCTCCCCACAAGCCTTCCTGAACTGGAATTGATGGAAACATTGTATTTCCAATGGGGGGAGTCTCAGCAAGAGGAGGCTGTCCCCTTTGGAGGGAAAACTCATTTATTTCAAGAGGGTCAGAGCTACACGTGGCCACTTGCAAAGAAGAACATTTCTGGCAATAGTAATTTTGCCTCGCACTCAGCCCCATGCAGGGTGTGTGAACCCCATGATTTGGTAGGCTTAAATAAAAGTTAAGACAATAAATCCCTCCCAGATCTCTGACCTTTCATAAGTGTGAAGAGCTGGTTAATACAACACACCAACATTGAAACTTCAGCTCAAGTAGGTTTGTGTTGGAGGGAGCCCCCATCAGCCGGGAGCCACGAACCCTCCCCGCACACCACGTCCTCACGGGCAGCTCTGCCCCAGCTGAGGTGGCACCACATGTCGCCCCTGGCCAGGTCCCCACGGGCTCAGCAGCCTCGTCCCTTAGCCTGAGGGGAGTAACCAGCAACGTGCAAGGCTGTCACAAACCTTTCCCCAAGCGCTGCCTCCCCTTAACCACTTGTCCGTGACGTGGTATAGACAACACTAGATTGCATTCGGCTGCGGTGAGAGGATCACCAGCTTGTCAAGCTGGTGATGTGGAGAACGGTATTAACTGAGTAATTAAATCATTTCTGTAATTACTCTCACACAGCTATAAATAATGTAAGCCCACACGTTCTCTCTGGAAGCCACAATAGCGAGAGAAGAGAGGGTGAGGGATGCAAATGAAAAAGAAGAAATAATAATAATAATAAAAACACTTAACATTTATACAGCACACTGCATTTTCAAAGCACAGTGCAAACAATAATTAAGAAATGGGTAGAGTGACAGACAGGAGAGGGTGAGAGGAAGGGAAGCGGGAGAAGCGAGAGGAGGGGAAGGGGGGCAGGGGTGGAGCAGGATTTGAGACCCAGCAAGGCTGGCAGCCCGGTGGACACGCTGCCCAGCTCCGTGGCAGGGCCACGCCATGTGGCTCTTCAGCCCACACCTCCGTACTGCTGCCGCAAGCCGGGGGGTAAGGACGCAGCTCTGCCTCCGCAGAAAGCGAGCAGCAAAGCGAGTGCCCGAGCGAGAGCTGGGACAAAGCACGACGCTGCACCAGCACGCACCTGGAGGAGCCGGCAGCTCCATCACAGAGCATCCTCCTAACAGCTTCTGTCCGTCCTCTCCAGTCCAGAGGCTTGGCGGTGGCCACCCTGGCCCCAAGCCAGGCAGCTGGCAGCCGGGGGAGGCTGCAGGGGGCTTGCCCTCTCCTCCCAGGAGCTTTTCCCTGCCCCCACCAGGCCTGGGGCCCCAGCACAGGGCCTGCTGGCTATGGGGGGGCACGGCCGAGACACCCCTAGGCATGCTTGGGGACCCCTGATGGCACTTCCCCAGGGCGGCGAC
>NW_009228908.1:21328-23778 GCF_000690835.1 Fulmarus glacialis | reverse complement strand
AGGTCCTGCGGGCTAGGGGTGGCCACGGCCGAGCCAGCCCTAGGCATGCTTTGGGAGACCTGCTGGCCTTTCCCCAGGGGGGAGCACTGATGCCAGTGTCCCCGTCCCCCCACCGAGGAGCCATTTCTGACTCCCTTTGTGGCTCAGTGCAGAGCAGGGAGGGAATATTTCTGTCCGACCGGAGGGGGTGGCAGTGCTCACAGGGAAAGCATCGCTGCCCGATCCCACTGCCCTGTGCCCTGCTGCAGCCCAGGCCCCCTCTTCTCACCCAGTCTCCACCTGACAGCTTTCCACCCCCATTTCACACCCATGTCCAGTTTTCTCAGTGGTGCTGCCACCCCCAGCTCCCCAGCTCTTGCTCCCGTGGCAAGCCAGGCAGCATCACCTGGGCAGGCACATCTCCTCCTCTTTACTTTCCCTCTCCGCCTTTTCCTATTCCCCATCTCCTGCTTCCCACCTTTTTCCAGCCCCCCTGCCCCTCTCCTTCTTTCAGGATCTCTTCCAGATGCTCCTTCTCCGCACTGGCTCATCACACCGTCTGTGCCCCTCACCTCACCCATGCTCCAGCCCAGATCCCCTGCTGCACAGTGCGTTTCTCCCGGCTGGATCCCACTGGGACCCCACAGAAGAGCCCTAGGCCCAGCATGGCCTGTGCAGCCCCCAGGTCCAAGTGCAGTTGTGAAGCACAGCTTGCAAGGACAAGACCTCTTTGAGAGATACGTGGCAAACATCTAAAAAGACTCTGCTGTTTCTAGTGTTTATAACAAGGCCAAACTTTGGGCAACCTATGCAGTGGTAGCAAAAGCACTTTTCTGGTTAATAGTCCTCCCCTGCAAGACACCCTCTCCAGACCTGAGCCCTTGCTCTGAGGACCACTGGTGGTCAGGCAGAACCTTCAGAGGAAAACGTGCCAGCACTTGCAGCATGGTTAAAGCATGTATCTTCCTGTGCCACGTTTTCAGAGAGAGCTGTTTTATTTTCCAAATAAATAGCGAAATAAATCAATCAGCTTGAGGCATACACCTGGCATAGGAAACTTTGCTCAAACAGTCATAGTCTGGCAAAGTTACAGGAAACCCCCAAGAGAACCTTATAATGGGGAATGCTGGGCAAGCTTACAATAGGCAGGACTATCAGCCCTGCATACAATAACCATTCCTGCATGCCGCAGCTATTCAACCACCTCTAGTGGGGGTTATAGCTTCTCCTCCTGGAGTCCAGATTTTCATATCAAGCATTGTATTTACTTCAGCTAGAAAAATCCATTAATTGCTCCCTAGCAATTAGGTAGCCTTTGCCTTTTGTGGAGCTCAAAGTACTTTACAAAAACATTGTCACGGTCTTCTTGCAAAGGGCAAATTGCTGTAGACAGAAGTTGAGCAACTGTCTTAAAGTCATGTTTTAGAGCAGAGCTGCAATGAGGACTCTGGTCTACCAGACCTGCTTGATTCTGCTGGCACCCTATAGATCAGTCCCTCCTCACTGTGTGTGCTTGCCTTTTTTGCTTTTTTCCTGCCCACCTTTAGACTCTCCATCTCCTTTATTCCTTCTTCCCCCTTTCCTCTGAAACATATATTTATTGTTATTATCAGGAACCTCATAAACACACAGCTAGAAGCTATTGCCAAAGCACAGAGAAAAATTGCCTCGACAGAGTCTTTAGGGTATTTTTTTTTCCAGTCACTCTCAGAACTTACTTCAATCAAACTCTCTCTTCCCCCTCCCTTTTTTTTCCCTCCACAATCCTAGATTCAGAAGTTTTCCTGTCTCTCATCTTGTTCATCCTCTTTCTCCTCCACTCTAGCTATATAACACATTCTCCATCGCTTAGTTCAGTCCTGGCTGAAAACGGCTGAAGCAATGTGGTTTCCACACTCTTCCCGAAGGAGACTAGAGCACATCGTAATAAAACTCAGTGTCTGAACTTTTTTCTTAATGCACATACATATCATTTAATATTATCATTTAACATATCATAATATATCATTTAATATCTTTTTTCAACTTTATCCTGTCGCTCCTACTTCTACTTCTGACAGCTACACCAAGCATTATTTTCTCTAATCTTAGTCTACCTCTATTCACTGCGTATATAAATCATACCCTGACTCATTGTTCAGCCAATCTACAATATGCATGTATAGCTGTTTCAGCCTTTCTTCATATATCGGTTCCTCCAAACCCTTAACAGATTCACAGACTACAATTATATCTTTTTCTGCACCCTGTTTTTTTCCAGCCTGTCTATATGTAATTCCCAGCGAGTAGGCTGGGGGTGCACAAGAATTTGGGAGGGGACACAGCTGGGACAGCTGACCCCAACTGACCAAAGGGATATTCCATACCATATGATGTCATGCTCAGCATATAAAGCTGGGGGAAGAAGAAGGAAGGGGGGGACGTTCGGAGTGATGGCGTTTGTCTTCCCAAGTAACTGTTACACGTTGGAA
>NW_009228908.1:371-21178 GCF_000690835.1 Fulmarus glacialis | reverse complement strand
TCCCCAGTCCCACCGGGGGGGGTGAGTGAGCGAGTGGCTGCGTGGGGCTTAGTTGCCAGCTGAGGTTAAATCACGACACCTTCATAATCCATCGCCTCCAAACTTGGTTAATGAGGCAAATAAAAGGCAAAGAGAAAAAGTGATTCCCTGGAAAGAATTGTTTCTCCCTGTCCTGCGGTTACTGGGGAATGACACGCGGATCTAAAGCAGCAGCATCGGGCAATTTCACACTCCATGTTTTCAATTTCATTTTGAGGCCAGTTTAGGGTAGGGACAAATTTGAGTGTAATTAATTTAGATTTTGTGAGACAAGTAACTGCTTAGGGTTGTAATAAAGGACTGCCTGCTCCAGAATGAAGAAACTAATCTCCTTGTCCGACTGGGGATGGCACAAATTGATTTAATACTTTTGTGCTGGGTTTTTTGTTTTGAAGAAAAGAGTTATAATAATGATTATAAATAACTATGGGTCAGATCTCATCAAGCTCCCAGATTTTCTTTAGATAAGTGCCCACAGATTTGGAGATCTACCTAAACGTCATCAGTGTGAAAAATCAAGGTTAGAAATCTAGCAAGAAAGAACTTTTTCACAAAAGCCCCATTACTCGCCAGGTCCTAGCTGGGTGGAAATCAACATTTTCCTCACAAATATTTCAATACTTCTATTTCCAGGTAGACAATGGCAACACTACATTTAAACATTAGTCCTCAGGTAGGTTGCAGTGGTTACGTTCAGAGCTAGGCAAGGAAAGGTCTTCTGTCACTCGAAAGAAAACATCACTATAACAACAGAAGAAAACTAACACTCAGTACTCCTGGAAGAAGAATTCTATGACCCAAAATAAAGCAGCTTATAAATAGCTACAGAAGGCTGATGTAAAGGAATCAGACTTCAGTTTTGCTTGGCCTCAGGTAGGTTGCAGTGGTTACGTTCAGAGCTAGGCAAGGAAAGGTCTTCTGTCACTCGAAAGAAAACATCACTATAACAACAGAAGAAAACTAACACTCAGTACTCCTGGAAGAAGAATTCTATGACCCAAAATAAAGCAGCTTATAAATAGCTACAGAAGGCTGATGTAAAGGAATCAGACTTCAGTTTTGCTTGGCGTTTGTCGTCTGGGACAACTTCTGCCAAGGGAAGGCATCCACACCTCCATATAGGCTTCTTCTCCTTCTGCATCCTACCCCTGCCCCAGCACTGCTGCTGCCCAAAAGCACCCCAGGGCACCTTGGCAGGGTGTGAGCCTCACCAGGGTCCCTCCAAGTTTTCCCCTCCCCAACCCTGTGACACTCAAGCAATGGTGGTGCCTTCAGGCTTCAGGTGTCCAAGGCTCTGTATTTCCAATGCTCAGGGCAGATATGAAGTGCATCCAGTAGAAATTATTAGGGGTGGAAAAAGTGATGGGGATATTTCAAGGAAAGTCACATTTCCATAAGGTTTTGTTTGTTGTTGTTTTTTTTTAAAAAAAAGGAGGATTTTTTGTTGCTTTTTTTTTTTAAGTGACAAATAAAAATAAATCAAACTCTATTTTTTTCTTGTGAGTCTTGAAAACAATACACCCAAAAAATGAGGGCCTTGAAATGGAGTTTCTCCCAAGCAAATGGGATATAAAGTAGAGGGAAATGTTAAAAATTCAAAAAGCAGACTATTTTAATAGGATATTTAATAAAAGAAACAATACATTTCTTTGAAAAATCTTTTTTTTTTTCCCATTGAAATAATATTGATGGGAGTACTTGAGCTCTTGTTTAGAAAATGAGAGTTAACACTGAAGGATTTAATGGCCCTGGGGAGAGGTTAAAGCTCTTAAAAGTTCATTTCCAGGTTTCCTAATATCTGAGGGATTTTAAGTGCTGTAATTTATTTGTAAAGTAATAAAAATTGTTCTAGGGAAATTCTCAGATGTTAATTAAACCCCACAGAAATATGGTACCTATATTCCCTTTCTTTATATGAAAAAAGTTAATTTTGTATGGACAGATTAGACACAAATGTAAACATGAATTACAGCTCCACCTGGCCTGTTATTACATGTGTATACTCAAGGGAAAAAACAACACTGGCATACAATACTGGCTTTTATTCTCTATATCTCCATGACCTACCTTTCTTCTCCCTCCCCAACTTTTGCAGCAGACTCGTAGTTTGAGGACACACGATATTTAGTTCATTATTTGTGAGTTACACAGAGCTTTTGTTTGGCAGTGGAAGAAAAATAAGTACCAAAAGCAAAAGAAGTATATTAATCATGTCCTCAATAAAATTATTAAAAGCTTGAAGGGAAACTGCTGGGGTTTTTATTTTATTTTTTAAAATCAAACTCCTCGTTGCTGATCACTAGATTAGTCTAAGAAACATTTAAACTATTACTATCATCAAATGCAGTTTCAGAGAAATGAAAATGCTTTGTGAAATTACATGAACTGCATATAATTTTGCTTTGTAGAGAAAAAAAGGGATAGAAAGCTTCTAACAACATTGAACCATACTCTTTCAATGTTTGCAGATCAAAATGTGCCTTTTTTTTTTTTCCCCCCCTTCTAAACAGCATTTTGTTTGGAATTTATTTCACTTCAGTTCATATAATCCGTTCAAAGGGAACTTTCTCTTTTGGTTTTTTTGGGTTTGTTTTTTTTTTACTGAATTTCCTTCACACAAGGGCTCTAAAAATTTCAGATGTCATCCCTAGTGGAAATGAAGCAAATTTACATCCAAAAATGAGGTTTGCATTCCCCATGCATCTCTATTATTTAACCTTTGGAAACCTGAGAGTAAAAGTGCTTTCCTTTTAATTACAGATGTTCTGCTTTTAGCAGCACTGTCCCAGTGTCTTTGACTTTGTCCTGGTTTCAGTGTGTATCTAGGTGCTCAGCTTATCAAACTAGTTTTGGCTTCCCTGTACCTGCAGCATCATTTTGCTCCCTCTGACCGGCAGCTAGTTTTCTTCCCTCGTGCTTTATACCTATTGTCCGAGTTTGGACTTGCTCCCCACCGAAATACCAAAGAATACCATTGCTGCAGCAGCATGGCCCAGGCATGGAGCAATCACAGCAGCCTTCAGCATTGAAAGAGAAAGAGACAACGTGTCTTGGAAACCTTGACAGAAAACAAACAGAAAGGGGACAGGGATTTATGAAGCGTGGATGGAAAGGCGGAGGAGAAATTTCAGCTTTGGTGTGAATAGGGAAAAAAGAGCAAGGTAGTGGAGAGAATAGCAGAAAAGTCAAGTCTATGCTGTGTGAGAAAAGGAAGGAGAACCTGGCCTAGAAAGGATCATGGATTTTAGATTTCAGGTTAGTTTCATGCAGCTTTTATACAGATTTTATTACGGGCACAGACCAATTTAATAGATCGTTCTTTCCTACCATTTTATTTCCATTATTATGGCTAGCTTGTGCAGGCAAGCCCTGGAGAAAATAGCAAGGGATGCAGAGACAGAGGAGAATGATTTTCAGCTGGGAAAACATAACCATCATCTTCTTCCAATATTTTTCCTGGGTGCTGCCTGCGCACCATTGTGTAACTGTAAAGCTGCACAGGACAAGAAGCTTTGGCAAAATAATGTGTCTGTGGAGAAATAGCAAGGGACAGTTCCACCAAAACTGATGGTCACCAGCTATGCTCTAAAAGAACCCAAGGCATTTTCTGCTCTTACCTTTTCTGCTTTCATTATCACCAAGTTGACCTTTTCTATTATTTTAAAAAAATAACTAGTCTATCATTACCAAACAGACCAGTCAGCCAAATGGTGTGGTCATTTTTTAGGCAAGAAGCTAAATCTTTTCCAACAGACTAAGTGTCCTAAATCTGAACAACAATTCCCTCTGCTCTTAAGATACCTATAAATGTACATTGTTACTGTTTTTTCCTTTTCTGTGACTGCTCCTTTACCTCCTAGTTCTGGGCAGAAGTAATAGTAGGTAGTATTGAAAATATAATGAAGAAAAGCCCAGCCCAGATTTCCAGTCTCAGATCTGCAAACACAAGATATTGGTTTGTGCTTCTCTGAACTGAAGCTTGGTTTGCAGCCCTGAAGGTTTCTTTCCACCATCAGTCTCCTAACACAGAGCATCCTCATCCGTCAGCTACTTTCACACTATGGTAGGATTGAATTTCTGCTTTCAAAACAACTGGGAAGAAAGGAGAAATTATTTTAAACAGCGGAATGGGAACAGATATGCTCACCAGTCACAATTGCATTGCAGTTCTCTGGACAATGCAAACTAATGCTTAAGACCAGGCAACACAAAGCTATAAAAAGAAAGGTCAGTGCGGCAACTTCAGGCAAACTGAAGAGACCAGAGAGCTTCAACAAGCAGAGTTCTTGGATCACAAGAACCTAGCATTGGTGGTGGTGCACATATCTCTCCTCTCCGTCTCACCTATTCCAGATTAAACACAGATCATCAGCGATCTGTGCTATTCCCTTTCTCCTCAGGGGTCCAGGCGAGATGGTGCTATGCCCTTAGTCCCTTTTCAAGGTGTCAGCACCAAAACAAGGACCAGGTGCTTCCTTGCAGGACTGAAACAGTGCAGCCATTCTTCTACCCTGCCCTACAGCTGCAGGGCTCGCTCCTCTGAGAGGAGCTAACACAGGGGCTATTGGACCCCCTCAGCCCTCACCCCGAGGCCACCCAGCCCGGGCAAGATGACTGCTGCAGTTCCCGCTGTTTGGCGTCACTGCTGGCACGCTTGTCAGAGACTAAGGGAACCGAACTGGCTATGACAAGGCTCTCCCTCAGCAAAGTGGTCTCTCCAGAGCTTGAGTGAGGCACATCGTGTGTCTGTGCTTCACCGTTTTCCTGGAACTAAACCCAGATCACAGTGTGCACACAGATCATCTGGTCATTTTCTTCCGATGCCAAATTAGGCAGAGATTAAATGTAACACTTTGTAACAGCTAAACAGGTGGGATTAGAGACATGAGCACCGAGGAGAGAAACAGCAAAAACATATGCAAATGACTATACTTATTTTTCAGAGGAAAAAGGCAAAACACTGGGAAAAGAAGAAGATATAAACATTATCTACAAAATCTAATCAAATGCAATATTAAAGAGCATGAGTTTGAACAAAACAATCAGGAAATCCAGATGTTACGTTTTCAGCAACATACCTCCACCTGCTATGTTACACCTAGCGCAGAATTCATGGCATTTAACTTGAGGCATCACGAGCAAGTCAGGGTACAGCCTTCTTCAGAAACCAGTGGGGAGACACAGGACTATCCCAATGAGCATTTCACTGCACCCTGAGGTGGATGGGGTGAATTGTCCTCAGGTGGTGCCCACTCCCCATGATAGTAACAATGCCTAGACCTCCAGCTGGCAGGTAACAAACTTCCAGATGCATGTTAACTGAGATGAAGCCAGCCTATGGTGCACATCATAAAACATTTCTGTCTATATAGGGGAGAAGGAAAACTCAGGCTTGAAATCCTCTTTTTTTTCCTTTTTCTTTTTTTTTTTTTTTTTTTTTTGCCTGCCCTTTCGTGTCTCAATTTACCAGCTTCACGGTATATTACAAAGCCCTTTTTACACATGGACCCAAATTTCCTCCCAGACACACTTATTAAACCCTCATTGAAGGTGAAACAGAATTTCACACGCTACTCCGGGGAAGGTGGTTTGACTGAGGAGGTTTTTTTGCATTAACCTCCAGAGAAGAGGGGCTTATCTGTCACACCAAGGTGTGAGTGGTTTGTAACGTTCCTTAGGTTTGCATTGGCGCTACTGATCACAAACGTACAGGGAGCGTAACAAAGCTATAAGTGCAGGTCTGAACCTGTGAAATGCTGAGCAAGTTCAATCACAGCTGACTGCTGTGGGTGTTGAGGGGATGCTGAAAGAAGCAATCCATGCTTGCAGGATCAAACCCCAGCTACACAACTCATCTGCAAAGAACGTGACTAAGAGTCACCAAAAGCAAAGTCTCTGTCAAGGACCTCTGTGGAAAATAGATTGTTTAAGGACTTACCAGGCTGACTTCAGTATTTTTAGTAGAATATCAATGTATTTACTCTCTACCATATTTTAATTCAATTCATCAAATAAATATTATCCATTAAAGATTACACACCTGTGAATCAGAAGCTGAAAAGGTCAGCCTTTTTCAATTTATGTTTAAAAGAAATCTTGGCCTTTCCTAAAATTGCAGATCTTTGTATGTAACCTGCTTCTCCTGTCTGCAAAACTACAAAAAAGAAGGGAGTTTGATAAAACAGAGGTCTGCATTCATAAGGCTTCCAACTTTGAGCTCCCTGTGGGTTGCCTGCCTGCCAGAAAGCTCTTCAGAAGCGAGGCAGTGGGGTACACAGGGCAGTCGCGGGAGATGCTGCCTTCCCAAGGAGAGACTAGAGATAGGTAGAAAGAAAAATCTTTGCCAAGTTCAATAGGCCAAATTCCTCTTTGAATTACAAGAGCGTAAATCTGATCTAATCCTGCCAAAGGCGATGGGGCTATGCTGGATTTACACTGCGGGAATCTGAAATCAGAATTTGGCCTGCCAGGTTCAAAGTCACAAGGACCTTTTCCCAGTGCTTAGGACATCTGGCATCAGTAACACTTACACTTGTTCAAAGAGAATGTAAAATGGCAGCGTAAGTGTGAAATGCGGCACTCAAGTAATGCTTCAGACCTGTTTTACACAGACATCGATAACCGTGCAACGCAGCAAGCAGGAGAGCATCGAGATGCAGCATTGTTGCCTGACTGTCCTCCAAGACAGAAAAGTTTCATTGTGGGTGGAATGGGACAGAATGACTTTATCACATGTGCAACTATTGAAGTAAAGAGAGGAAAAAATGCCTGTGATTATTTTATTGAATGACTATTTTAGTTCAAAGGCTGATACGAGAAAATAACACTGCATATTAACTGTATGTTATTTGGCTACTGAACGGTTGGTCAAAATGTGAGAAAATAATTTGTGATTAATTTATTTCCATCTACTCACCTACGATATCCTGCACTGGATATTTATTTACAAGGTAAATAAAACAGAAAGTGCCTGGATTTCTCAGCCCGCTAGATCTCTTTCTGAGGACAAGCTGCCACAGTGGCCAGCTTAATTCTCCCCCTTCATTCAGTTAGACCAGATTCTGCCTAGTTAAACGTCTCAGATTCGCTTAAGAGTGACCTGTAAAAGAAAAAGGCTGTCAACTTGTGTCCCTGTTTACTTCTTTGCGATGCACAAGGTGCGGTTAAGAGGGTCTTCTCAATAAAGGGCTTGACCCCAACTCTGTCTGGCACCAAGCCTGCAGGGAAAAGGGCAGCCCACTTCTCTCGGATATTCCCACTGGCCCACAGCAGCCCAGCGGCCACTGTTAGCCACACTGGCTGGCCAAATGCACACTGAGGTGTGAATTGCTGGGTCCCCTGTTCCTCCCAGTGGGAAGACTTGTATCAGGTCCAGCTGCACCCCATGGAGGCTCCCCTAAGCTGAGAATTATCAGCTGCCCAAAGATGCTGCTCTCTCTGCACCTTGCCCTGTTCATAAGCAGTGGTGGGAAGGCTTCTTTGTGTAGTAATTCCCCAGAAGACTGTCTGGGGCCTGGGAAAACAGTGAAATGTCAGTGATATGAAGGAATAAAGTAGTGCAGTGGAAACAAGGAGGACTTAGCTGGACTGGTTCAGACTGGTTAGTTGCTTTAGCTAACACCTATTTAACTTCAGGAGCTAATAAACACTTCTGAGAGAGGATGGCTTTATTAAAGATTCAATTATTTTCCAATTAAGATGTAAGAGCTATATTAAACGTCCCTGAAAATACCACAATGTCCTCCAGCTGCATGCAGGAAAAAACCAAGCTAGCATCCTTGGCTCTTCTAAGGTAAAACACAGGCAAAAATAAAACCTTTGGGGGAAAAAAAAAAATCACAATTGTCAGGGGCTCTTTACCCTTCCTACGGAAGAAGAAAAGGGCTGATTCTTTTGCAGCTCTCTTCTACCTGCTCCTTTCCCTCCTCGGTTTTTCTCTGTTGCAGATAATTCCACATGATTAATAGGCTCTTCTCAGCGGTGCTACACACAGTTAGCTCTTTTAATCTCTCTTTGAATCTGAGACTCTCTAATCCCCCAACCCTTCAGCCCCATGAGACTACACCTAAGGATCACAGAATAAGATATTTCTTTCTGTTTTAAGTTTCTATCTGCAGGTCTGCGATAGAAGGAAGCTCAAATTTACCTTATCTGCCATGATCATAGAGGAGCCTCCATGGATGCCCAGGATGGGAGTGAGGGTCTGGGCAGAGATGAAGTCCAGGATCTGGGCAATGGCTTCCTGGTCTGTGTCATCAGCGAATACCACCCCTTGAATCTTCCGGTCTGACATGAGGTCACAGATGCGGGTGATGATGCTCTTGGGATCTGTCTCATTCATGGCCACCAGCTCCACCCGAGGCACCACTGAGAGGTGGTGGAAGTCATCTTTCTCGTGGGCATCTTTGATGGCCACTTCGTCTGAGGTCCCCACCAGGATGACCGCAATGCCAATGCTCGGGTGGCTTTTCTGGGCATGGGCCCCGCCCCCTGTTGTCGCGAGGACTGCCAGCACCAGCCAAAACCTTGGAGAGTAGCACTCCACCCTGGGCCTCATCTTCGGCTCTTACACTCCCTGAGCGAGGAAGAAAAAAAAGGAAAGGGGGAAAGCAAGAGAAAGGGAAAGTGATTAATTGAGAAGTCAATCATGCACTCAGCCTTCAAGGCAGATCCATTGATAACTGTCAGCCACTAGCCCTCCTCCCACCAGTCCTTCTTGCCTGATGCCCAGCCCTTTGGCTACATTCAGGGCGCTGTTAAAGTCGGGGGGGGTCAGACCAGTCCAGCCCCTACTTCAGAGAACAGCTGTCAGCAGAAGATGGGATCATGTCATCTCTCAGATCCCATATCACTCTGAGACCCAAGTCAAAAGTGATAGAGAATTGTCCTTTGATGGCTGACCGGCTGTCTTTGTGAAACTAATTGCTTATGTCAAGCCCATGTCTAAATGCTCACCCTCAACACCAAGGAATTACTGGTGCTTGTAATCAGTTTGGCCTTCTGCTGGAGGTATAGACAGGGAGGCTGAAGGGACCAGGCAGATAAGGTCTCCCTTTTACTTTCTCACACAGCCCCTCCAGAATAAAGTGAGGACGAATGGGCAAGGCCACTGGATGTGTATGTATGTGTGTACAACCATACATTGCATACAACCATCCTACCACCAGGACACACAAAGCTCCCATCTGTAGTACAGTCAGCCATATGCCTTTCACCCATACAAGGCTCATTTCTTTTTAAAAAGCCAGGAATACAAGATTTCCCAGTGGTCACGGCCAAAACTGGAGTGTGGGGAAGACATTCCCTCCAAGCCCATATGACAGCTGTTTTTGCCCAGAAGCAGAAAGACCCACAGAGCTTACAAAGGTTCACCCTCAGCTACTACAGCCAAGGATGTTACACCGATCTTTTCCCTGAACATGTCCACTTTATTTTTTAATCATAACAGTAGAAATGGAAAAACCCGATGAGGTCATCTTTCCAGCCCCTGCCTGAGCGGGACTGTTCCCTGTGGGATTGTTCCTGGCTCTTTCTTTATTCACTCTTGGTTTAATAATAGCTCGCATTTCCACAGCACTTTTCATCCTCAAGGCACTTTACAAACACTAACGAATTAATCCTTGCAGCACCTATGCTGTGTAAATATCACAACCCCCCCTGGTCGGGGGACAAAAACAGAGCAGCTTCCCCCCGGCCGCCCACCGCCCCTGTGGGAGGCAGCACTGCTTGGTGTGTCCACCCAGGGCCATGCTGCTGTCCCAAGGAGATTTCCGGCATTTCAAACTAAAGACGACTCTCCCTCAGCGCAAAAGGTCCTGCTCAGCTATTCATGCCCATAACTCTGTTCTTCAGCAGCCAGGTAAACTTGGAAGAAATACACCAGCCCTATGCTGCTTTGCACTATGCCTCTGGTCTTGGGGGTCCAGAAACTGGACCCTTCCATACTGTTCACTGCTGCACATACCTCTATCAAACAAACAGAAAGCCATGGTAGCAGGAACAAGACTGGCAAGACTTTGGGTAAACTAGAAGTCCGTCCAACAGTCCTACCTAGCACCAGCCACCCCTAGGGAAAGGGCGCAAGGGAAAGGCCCCATCTTGCCCTGCCCAGGAGAACACGTAGGCTCAGCACCTGCTCCCTCATTGCCATGCTAAGCAGAGAGAACATATCCTGCATTGATATTACCAGATAAATAAGCAGATAATAAAATAGATAATAAATATGCACCGGAGGAACCAAATCCACTTAGGAGGCTGAAAAGGACCGCGGGTGTGAAGTGCCAATCGATTCTAAACTCTCTGACGGATCCACTTTCTGAGAGATGCTCACAAGGAGAACCAAGAGACTTTGAGAGTTTGGCAAAATGAATAGCTAACTTCATTCCGGCAGGACTGTTATCCTCCAATTACGAGTCACTAAATTAGATTCCTTCACAGTGAAATGCAGTCCCCACTCCTGCAATGCTTTATTAACTTTAATGCACTCTATACGCTCTCTGTCTCTTACTCTCTTGCTCACTCACTTTAATGCTATATTTGTTCTCTTTAAAATATGTCTCCTGCGATCCCTCTGCATAGTCTCACACAGTATATTACGCTTGGTTAGGCAATGGCTAGCTGTGATGCCCAGGGAGCAGAGTGTAGGTTTTTCCCAGCCCCTCTCCCACCAGGAATACTTTACATGGCCTTCCAAACCAGGGCTTAGATAGCAGCGATGCAGGAGCTACGCAGGCAATCGTGGCAGCTGTCTGCCTTCATTCCCACAGGCTTCTCCCACTGGGAAAAATGCCGGCCAAGAAACCCATTCCCTTCTCTTCACCTTCATCAAAGCCAATAAATCTCTAGCATCTACCTCCAAGCAGCAGAAAAGAGCCCAGATCCTGAAGAGCACTTAGGTGCCAATCTGCTGGGTGTCTAGCTCATGGGATGTGCCCCCAAGGGAGATTTTTCCATTCAACACAAGATGATGGAGTTCCCTGTACAGTGCCAGATCCTCAGGCTTTGGCCAGATACGCAGGGAGCAGCTGGGGCTAGGAAGAGGCTCATGCAAAGAGGAGGTCATCAGTGCCTCCACGGCCAACCTGACATCTCCAATTTGGATCTTCAGCCATGAGCTGGTTCAGGCAGAGCAATGCTTAGGGTAGCCTGGGTTGTACAACCCAAAACACCTCTCCCTCCATCTCTCGCTCAAATGTAACACTTCTGTCATGCTCACGATGCATTTCAGGTGCTCCATGGGCAGCCTGCATGCCAGGGACCGGTGTCCTTCTGAGGGAATAAGGAGGAACCAAGTCCAGGCTGGGCTCTCTGGTAGAATGGGACCCAGGAATGTGATAAGGCAGGGGAACTCCAATAAATCACACCCAACCCAGGGCTGGTGGCACCCAGCTGAGGGATGGCCTCGGCCATTCAGCCCCAGCACACTCCCACAAGGCAGCAGCGGGTTCACAGCACAGAGTTGAGCTGCTCAAAGACTGCAACAGGGGTGCTCACAGCGCTTCCCTTCCCTACCCTCCGTGGGGGTGATTTCTGTTCACAAGCAGTAGCCACTATCCACGCTTCTGCTCACATGCAGGTGCCGGCTGTTTGAGAAAGGGACAGGTGTCCCAACACCAACCCCACCTCTCCTTCCTCCTCTGGTCTGGCTCACTACAAGCCCCTTTTGAATGTGTGCTAGTAGGGGAGAGGCAGGGGTGGACCAGCACAAACTTATTATCAGATTAAGGTGACCCCAGAACTATTGTGAAAATGTGTTTTTGCATACACAGCAGCAAGTTTTATCCATTAATTTCTACACTGTTCAAATGCAAAAGTTTGAGGCACCCAATCAAGGAAGTACTGGAGGCAGCATGCAGACCTCCTCCTGAGTGGTGTTCTTGTTTCCAGTGAATATTTGCAAAAACACATGGAGAAATTCATAAGCACCTGACAAGGCTGCAGTTGTAAAACAGGGCATTTGCCCTTGGTTGTTTCAAGTAACTTTAATATTGCTAGGGTCTAATTTCACCAGTCAAGAATGATTTTTAAAATGTGCCAGTATATTTTATTACGAAGTATTTTACATGAGCAGGTTTTTCCCTTGGTGGTGGTGTGGGGCAACACAGTGTTTGGAGTCTTTTCTGTGATTTTGCCACTCCAAAATGATTTAGCAAATCTCAAACTCCAGTCTGGCAAGTAAAATCCTTTATACATTACTCCACACTATTATATTGTCCCTTACTCCCTGGAAAATAATAAATGACAGGGCCATTAGACAAAGTGGTTTTACAGACATATCTATATTTATGTATAAACATGTCTGTAAAACCATTGTACCTCTATAATCTCATTTTACTTACCAATAAAACATATCCACCATTGTAGAGGAATGCAGCATTTACTTAGTGCTGCAGAGCAATGTTACACAATCGCTGTTAAAATGGGAAGGGAAAGCTAACTTCTCCAACTGAAAATGCAAGAGGAATGTAGGTAGTCAGACAGTAATTATTCAGATTGGAATTTGGCCAGGACCAAAGGTTAGATTGCTTAAAAATATCATGAGAACCTTATTTGACACTGCATTTTTATGTGAATCAGATCTAAGATAAGTATTAATGGAAAACTATTAGGCTGCACAGGCAAAATACAGCTCAGCATTTAAAGATATTTCTGGACGATATTTCAAAATACAGAAAGTACACAAATAGGTCACTGTGCATTCAACCAGGCTAACTGTAAATAAAGTACTACTCAGGCAGTGTACGGCAAGGCTAGGCAATCTTCAGGTCAGATAAAGAAACTGAGGCAGAACATGGGCTGGTCCCAGGAGTTTGGGGATAATTCTGTCATGTGCCAATGCTGGTACCTCCTTATGCTGCAATCGTGCCAGCTGGGCAGCCTTGCACAATAGCCCCTTGGGAGGATATCTGCAGGGCCCCAAAACCCTATCTCCAAGCGCAAGACAACAAGAGGAAAAGAAGTCCTGTAATACTGCAGTCCCAGACAAAAAGCTGTCTTGAGGGAAGCTTTCCTAATTAGGAGGAAGACGATGCTTGCGGCAGGAGGCTGAACAGCATGCACTAGCCACCAGCAAAGGGAACTTTGCAGGGACATTGGCTCCATATTGAGAGAAGAAGATCATCACCTACCTCCAGCCTCCCGCTCCTGTACTTCCCTGGAGGTCCATGGGGAAGTTCATATCCCAGTGCTTTCTGGGCTCTGCTCACCGGGAGCTCTGATGAGGTCCCAGCACCGGTTAGAGGACTTCAAGATACAGAATCTGAATTCAACAGCTAATTTCGCATCTGCACCAACTGCAATGCTAATTCCCAGCCCTAATCTCATCCCTGATCACTATCCCAATTCCAGGACTCACCGCCACCCTCAGCCCTACTACTACCTAGAGACAGACGTCCTGCCAGGCCCAGTGTTAGCCATCAGTGTTACTGTACCCTTCAGTATCTGTTCATCTTTGACAGCATCTTAATTCACACTGGCTTCATTTCTCAGACAGTTTGAGCGGTATCAGACAATGAATCAAAAAGCAATCCTTGTGTTTCAGGCCCGAGTTGGAGGTAGGAAGAAATCTATCTCACCTGTGAGATACTCCACAAAGCTGGAAGGTGCTTTGTGCCTGGTATCCAACACACCACCAGGGAATAGCAAGTGCACTAGAAGAAGCTGTAGGGAAGTTAACATTGCACTAGGCAAGCTACTGGGCTGTCTGGCAAGGAAATACCCATATGTCCAGACCAAAGAAGAACACTATTTCCCTGTCTACCAACTGCAGAAGACTGGTGCATATTTAATCTTTTTGTCTACTACCTGCCTTACAGGTAAACTGCAGGAACTAAGAAGATCCGTGTGAAGAAAGGGGCAGGACTGATTGCAGCCCCATAAACTGTCACTCTTAAGAGCTGGGGCTTAAAGCTATAAATCACACCATAATTTACACCTAAGTTTCTCCAACTCCCTGATTTTTGGCAGGGACAAAATTTCAGCTTAGGACAACCTCCCATTCTCATGGTTACTGCCATCTCCCCAATCCAGACATGCTGCGTATCGTATACCTCTGAAGAAGCATTCCTCATGTTCTAACACTGCTTTAACCATTGTCCTACTGCACCTTCAGCCCAGGCTATTTGTACACTGACAACTCTTGTGCTGTTGTTGCCCATATTCCTGCTTACCAGGTAGGTGACATAAGTGCCCATAAATCTTCTGGCTCACAGTTCTGTTGTTCCAGGAATTTCGTAAACAGAGACAAAGAAGAGGGGGATGGATCTGGGGCACGATGGATGTGTCTTGGAAGCGCCTGCACACTTCAGGTGCTGATAAACAGAATGAATGGTGCTGCAGGAAAATCTCCATATATTCCGAGTAGGAAGGTGGCAGAGGCTAGAGACATCGGAAAGTGCCATGCACAGTGATGAATGCAAGAGCAATCCAGCACCTGGACTGAAATGGTTCATTATGGTGACTCTGAGTAAACATCCCCCCAAGGGCATTTCAGTAGTTTTAGATGAAATCTGGTGCAGTTTAGTTTATTTTAACTAGCTTTGAACATCACTTATATTCTCATTCTGATATATAAATGTTCCTATCACAGTGGTAGAAACATTTCTTCAAGGCCTTTTGGGCAGGTCTTCTTTCTGCTCTTCACAACCACTCCCTCTCCAACATGTACCTTTGTCCATGCCTGTAATGTCCCACAGACTCATTTCTATCTAACCTATAAAAAGCCAATTCTTTTCCCTTATTTCTCCCAAGTCAGCCTTTTTCTTTCGGGGAGTGCATCACACACCCCCAACCAAAGCCTTCAAAGCCTTGGAGCTCTCTCATTACCTCGCTAGTAGCTTTCCTTCCATGGGCACTGGGAGGAAAGTAGTGCATATGTTTAATTCTATTCTCTATTTATTTTCTTTCAAGCTGTTCTTTCTTTATTAAATCAGGTACAAACTCCTCCCTGGCTTGAGCAGTGTCAGATTCATCCTATATATCACATATTCATTCCTCCCCATCTCTGATGGCTAGTTTGCCTCTGTCTATCCAACAGGTCTATTCAAGGACAAGGTGAAAAAATACTTCCCCTATTTCTGCCCCACGTAAAGAAGAGCAGCAATTCTCTCCTTACACTTAAGGCGGTACAAAGAACACTTTGATCATCAATTAGACCCATATCGTTCCCAACAGATGAAGAACTATGTCTCATTATTGTAAGCTTGCCCAAGGGTAAGTTCCAAGTGTCCTTCCCACTTCCTCCCACCCACATATTTTACATATCACGGGTGATAGCTGATACAGCCACAGCCTGCAAGCTTCTGTTGAGACCAACACCAAGTGATTCATGGAAATTACAAATTAAAATCCTCTGCTTAATAGTCTTGCCCTTCCCCCAGACACTTCAGGATTGCTGTCTACAGCATCTGCTTTAGCACACTACCTGCTCTGAAACGACTCAAACAATAGGATTACCACTGCTAGGAGACGGCTCCAAGACTCACATTTAGAAACATTTCCCTAAACTCAGCCTAAACTTTTGCTTTGCTCAGCTGTCCTGTTACTTTAATAATATCTCCTTCATTCAGCCTAAACAATTTCTCCCTCTCGACCGTTTCCACCCTGAAAACGCTTGTAGATGGTTACCTGATCACCCCTTGGGACTTTCCTCTGCTGCAGCAGAAGTTCAGCTGTGTTCATCCCTCCTCGTAAGCTGAGTCCCCTTGGGTCCTCAGCAGGATGAGCAAGGGAGGGTGAAGGCGACGACTGGGCAAGGGAGAGGCAGGAGCGAGTCTGACCTGCTTACCCAGGCTGGCACACGCGTGCAGAGCTGCGGGAGTCAGTGTCACACACACAAAAGCCATTAAGCGAGACAGCAGGTCAGTCTGGCATTGCCTAGTGCCAACTTCTAAATGCCAGGCCATAGAGGCTTGGCAAGGCCCTCGCTCTCCGTGAGCCTGGCTTGCGGAACCAGGCTGGAGCCACCGTTCCCCTGCCAGGATCTCACCCCCTGCCCAGCATCCCGCTTGGACAAGTTTAGAGGGATGAGACAGGCCCTCCCTGCCAGAGACTGAAATATCCTCACCACCTGGAGGGTTCAGTTGCCACAGCTGTCGCTCTGTGCATGGTCCATTTGAAGCAAGGGTTTCAAAGCTTACGAGACGTGCACCGTTTCCCACTTCCGACTGCTGTCTGCCCCATCTCAGAACCAGATCCAGGCTCAGAGGGAGATCATCCAAAGCAAGGGATGTGTCGCTGTGTACACATGGCCCCTCCAAAGGGATTTCAGCATGGTTGAAAGCAGCTTTGCCTCCTGAAGTGCAAGACTAAGTTTAACAGGCAGCAGAACGCTGCACGAGAGCAACACCGGTTTTGCCAATTAAATTGAACAGGAACGATTTGGTAATCCATGCTGCAATCCCTTCCTTCCTTTCTTAATTCTCCATTTCCAGGCTTCATTTCAAAGCAGGAATCACCATCACATTAATAACATGAGGACTTTAAAGACTGTGACTTCCAAAAGCTAGGGATTTAAATACCTCCAATCCATTAATATCCATGAGAAACACACATTTAACTTCAGTTGCATGGTTTGGAGAAGCACATCCTCTGCACCTCTCATTATTTGCTGTATTAACTTGAGGTTTTCCATTCACCCTTAATCAACTCCGCATTTTGTCCATTGGCAGATTGTTATATTGAATTTCAAAATTTAAAAAATGAGAATTTTTACTTCCAAGGGTGGAAACATTTTCCCATTCCCCAGACTCTCTCATGCACCTCACTTAGTACCTGTTCGTTCCCTGCATCATTTTCTTAAAGGGAAAACACAGGGCACGCAGACAGACTGCACTGTCACCTGAAGGCAGCTGCCAAACGCCACACCGGTGCCGAAATCCCATGGGTTACTCAAAGTCTCACATCAAGAGACACTCTTAAGTTCTTTGGATGCCAGATGTAAACACTGTGAAAGCTAAATCACAAAGGTTTCTTAAAACATACCGTAAGTGGGAAAGAAAATACGATTTTTCTTTTTTTAGGCAGAAATTGAGTGATTCCTTCTTCTACAATACTGAGAATCCCAAAAAGGGCATCTGAACCAAAGGGAGACAGCCTTAAACTGCACTTCGGATATAGCCATCCAGTTTGCTGCCAGTCTCCTCAGATATAATGTATGACACGGGATAAAGCTTTAAAACATAAACCTGCCTGCCCCTTAGGAAAGATCTTCATGGGTGCATGTTTCAGTCTTGCAGCCCATGCAGCAAGGGCAAGCTAGGAGAAACTCGCTGCACTGCCTCTGCTCATTGTGGTACTGTTATAGCAAATCTTGAACAGCCCTAAGCAGAGTGCCAGAGCTCACCAGACCTGATCAAGCCCTCATAAAGGTGCTACAGACAGCAGAAATAGCAGAGAAGAAGGCTCGATGCCCGAAACACCAAGATGTAAGGAGGCAAAGAAGCCGCTAAGTAGGGGCAGCAGGGTGGAGAGGGGGAGATGCATTCTATGAGCTGGTCCAGGGCAAAGCTGCCATGCTATGGACACTGATGGGCCATGATTTGCAAACTGCAAACTCAGGAGCCTCACGTCCTCTTGATTTCCACTGGTATGCAGCATTTTGGAAAATGGCGTTTAGTCACTAAGGGACCCTGTGAGAAAGCCAGCCTTGCTCATGAAATCAGAAAGGGAATTAATCTGGAAGTGAGAGGGACCAAGAGGTGCTTTTAGCATGGGCTAAAGGCATGCTACAGCCATCAGAGCCAAAAGGGATCAAAAGCTGGCTCTGGTCAGGCCACTAGAAAGGATGGATGAGTACCCAGAAAACCTTGTTGTGAATCTCCTTCCCTGTAATTGCCTGTCCCTTGTCCCTTCCTTTTTCCCCACTCTGATCCTTGGTAAAGGACTTTTATGTTTCTGTTGTCACTACTTACAGAAAAACAAAACAAAATCTACCTAGAAGAAGTAACAAGGGAAACCCAATGTGTGACACCAAAAAGAGTGCCATTCAAGATGCTTGGAGTTGTACACTTCCAACGCAGAAGCAACCCAAAAAACACTCATTCCTTTAAAAAAACTTGATCCTTACAATAAATACCGAAGCCAGGATGAAGGGAGAATTGACAGCTGTAAATCAGGAATTTTTTTTGGTGGTCTCATTTTTCTTCTCCTTTCCCTCTTTACTCTCCCCACCCAACACTCTCCGCTTTCCCTATCTTTCTCTCACTGAGTTCAATGACTAGTAAGGCACCAGCCATCAAGCCACTGGACACAATATGCTTTCACAGTACATTAGTGCTGGGCACCAGACCATGCTGTGCCTGCAATTGTATGACAGGTCAGGGCCAATTCATCTTACCAAGACCTTCAATCAACAGCATCCAGAAAGCTTTCCCAGCTGAAGGGACACAGCCCAGCAGCCGCTGACCTCTCCCTCCACTCAGCACTCGATCATATTTATAGAGTTGCAATGATGGAAACGTACACAACCAAACCCACATCTGGACCACGGCTAGTCACTGGCTGTTGATGCTTCAGGGACAAGGATGGGACAGCTCAATCCAGCACAAGCAAACAGATTAGATTTGGCTCAGCTGAATGCCATTTCCATGCATTTTTTCCTCTGTTCTCTCTTTTCTCCAGCCTCAAATACATTCATGCTGGCTGCTTCAGCCACCTTTCCCGGTAGCTCACCTAACTGTTCATTCCTCCATGTGCCAGCCAATGCATACGAGGATGTACGAGCCCATGCCTCCTTCCAGCCGAGGTCCACCACTGGCTTCCTCAGGGTGCAGCTCCACCCCCTTGGGCCACATCTCATTTACACAAAAGTCACTATAGCTTACATTTGCAGCAGGGGAAAAAAAAGCATTAGTAGCAAGAGTAAGAAAGAACAACCACCAAAACCAGACAATTGTCACAAAAAAGAATACCCTACCAGTAAATAGGGTAAATAAAAGTCAATACTATGGACAAAGTGTAGCCGTGAGTTACTTATGCTTTAAGGTCAGTTTACACTTTTAAAACAGCGTAAGAGGGCTTAGTGTAAAAGAAAATCCAGAATTTCAATATTCCCCATGAACTTCCTTCAAGCTATAATATATGCCCTAATCTACCGCCCTTCTCAGCTTTCTCCATCCATCACTTATCTCTAATCCATTTTTTGTCCTCCATGGCTCCCATAGTCATTCCATTCCTCACTTTAAGCACTGTTATATTTTTTGTCCATCCTTGCTACCTCTTATCTCACTTCTATTCACACTGTTAGGTATCTGGTTTTAAATCTTGAAAGCATGGAGGGAGTGAACAACAACAAGTGAAGTCTTGTTCTAATCCCTTATTCCACCATCTAAAATCAATAATCATTTTTTGAAAATGTAAACACCATAGTTTTCTTCCTCACCCTTTGCCTTATTCTCCTCATCAGAAAGACGGAGATGCATCTTCTCCGCTTCCAAGAGTTAGAAGGTTTAATTATTTATGGTATTTAAAGTACTTTTGGCTCTCAAGTGATAGAAGCTACAGGAGCTGAGATTATTATTATTATTTTCCATTGCACTTCCCCGAAGGCAGCAATGTCTTCTTGTGAGATCATACCCAACATTACTCACAGGATCCCAAGAGAGTGTATTAAAACATGTATGTCCAAGATCTTCAGGACAATAAATCCTAGTTTAGCTAGGAGCAGAGAGAAACGAATTGTTGTAATACCATAAATAGTTGTCGGTTTCCAAGCAAAATGCCTGATATTCAATATCGACTTTGCCACATTGACTCAAACTGCAAAATACTGCTGATCAGTAGATTCTGATGAAACAACATGTTGTCAGCAAATGCTGGTTTGTTAAGCCTATTCTCATGAAAATATCTCAACTTGCGACACATTTTCACCTACTCCAAAGCAGCTTCCTTGCTGGCAACGAAGAGCAAGAGCAATGCAGAGCTTTGGAGAGTGAGGCAGAGCTGCAGCAGGCAGCCAGCCTCCAGGGTCTGGGCTGGAGGTGCAGCTCTTCTGAGCACCAGGCCCCATCCATCTAGCAATTTTAATCCAGACTGGAAATCTCCTGTTTCATCAAGAGATCCGCCCTGTGGGTCTGCCATGGATCCAGGGAGTCTGGTTCCAGCAGTTCTTGGACAGTGGAAATGTAAAGTCTAGCTCCGTCTTAATTCACTTGCAGAAAATCAAAATACGAGATCTCCTTGCTGTGGATCTCAGCAGTCAAGACCCTCGGACCCTGGATTTAAACAGATCTGGGGAAGGTTGCCAGACCAGAGTCACCAGGCTTTTATAGCATGGTCAGAAAGTCCTGGGAGCTCTGGTTACCTCCTAAAAAAAAATCCTGGTCTTACACCAGGGAGCCTGGAGACCCTGAGAGTCCTGACTGGGGCTACAGTCTCAGAGGTGCCAGAAATCTGGGATTCATACAGAAGTCGTCCTCAGATGTAATTCTGAGGGTCCATGGCCTCAGGCCAGGCCAGTAGTGAAAGTGCCCCACAGCTGCAGACCTTACAAGCCCTGGGAGCCAGGGGAGGAAACTAACAGCCTTGACAGTTTCACCGCAGTTCCCTTTTATCGGTTCCTCTGCACTTGTAGTTTCCCAATATTTGCAGGGAGAGGGAGGGAATTTTGCCATTAAGTTCAGACTAAAACTAAGTTTCTACCTCTGAACATCCCCCTGCCTGGAAAACCTGCTTCCAGCCTGTTGCCCTGTGATTCTGTTGGGCTTCACAAACCACACTGCGCCGCGCCTGCTGAGCACCTGAGTGAGACCTGTGGAGAAACACAAGGGGTG
>NW_009228908.1:0-340 GCF_000690835.1 Fulmarus glacialis | reverse complement strand
GGGTGGGCCCAGCCACAAGCCATCAATCTGTTGTCATTGATGAGTTTACAGAGAGCAACTGCTCTGCTTCGGGGGATTTTTTTTTTATTGACCAGAGACAGTCAGTAAAGGCTGGAGTAGTCCTGGAGTCAAGAGAAAAGATATTGTAGTCCACCCCAGCCCAAATTCTTCTTCCAGTTCCCATCATTTCCTGGGTTATGCTGCCATAGAGCAACGTTGAAAGACTAGTGTGTCCCCACTCCAGAATTAAGTATAAAGTAAAATGAGGGTGTGTATATGTATTTTTTTAATATATATACACACACACAATATATATTTATTTGTATATAAATATGTATTT
>NW_009228907.1:18188-26018 GCF_000690835.1 Fulmarus glacialis | reverse complement strand
TGGCTGCCTGCCACGTTAAACCACGACAATATGACTGACTTTTTTTAACTGCTGATCATTGTTTCTCTTGTGTAGAATACCCATGGAGGACAAGGATGATAGTATTTATCTTTGCAGAGTGGTAGAAAGGAATTTAATTCCCTTAAATACAACTGTAAGAAAACATCAGGTGAGTTTAACTCTCATACGTGTGAGCACATCAGGAAAAGGAAACTTCGATGTACATGAAAAGTAGAGAAATTATTGAACCACGACTGAATCTCAAATTTTGGTAAGGTTTAGGTCTAGAACCTGTTCTGTTTTGGAATTCAAAACCATTTAATGTGAGGTGAAAAGCAGACCCTATTAAAAAAAGGATTTTTTTCTGTTTTAAAAAAAATTCTGAAAGAAGTATCTTCTGTTCAGAATGTTTTCAATATATAATCTCATTCCTCGTGCCTGACAAATGTCCTTTCAACATTTCTCAATTATATTCTCTTACAGGAGTAAGGGGGGGAAAGACTTAGAGAAGGAAATATTTTTATTTTGTTTACACTGAAAAATATCTGAAGGTGATCAGGATAGAGTTGGACTTTCATGTTCAATATTTGTGGGCTTTTGAAGCGTCACTTTTTAATAAAATTGTGAAGTTTAAGAAACAGAAGCAAATCTGATAACTTAAGTGATGCAGTCCCTTTACTTTTTTCCTAAGACTACTTTACTTTTCAATTATTTTAGTTATAAAAGCTTGACTTTCTTGAAGAGGGACTGGGGAGATGAACACATGGCTTAATTTGGATGAAAAACGATCCAGAGGTGCAAGGCAGGCACCCGTGGGGAAGAGCAGAAATAAGCGTGGAGGACAAACATCTGTGGTCACTGCTTTCCTATACTCTCTTGTAAGCGAATGATCATTGTGGGGAGGGGATGAAGAGAGGGTGATGCATGAGAGGGTGTTTCATGCCAGTAATGTTAACACTTGTATAACATTAACATTTCTATCTGAGGGAAATGGAAATAGGAATTTGGTTCTAAATTGCATCTCTTCTGGAAAGCTGAAATTCACTCTGTTATCATAAAAATGAAAGCTCTCAGAAGTATAATGTATTTTTCTAAACCCATCCTATTTTCTGTGTACCCTCAGAGCATCCTCTTCCCACTGCAGTGATGATAAGCCTTATGTTTTTGCTAACATAAATATTTAAAGCATTCCACCAACACAAGCTATCTAATCTAGTCAACAACATAGCAACAAACTGAAAACTGAGCACTGCACAAACAGTGGCTTAGTGGAGAAAAAACCCTCTTAAAAAAAAAAAAAACAACCTCTTTAAATATGGAGTTAATTTGATACAGTTGATAAAGCACTGAATTGGGACTTGCCCCAGTTTCAACCAGTCCATCAGACTTTTACGGTTTTTCTCTACTTAAAGGTAGAGTTGTAATTACTGTCTGAGGAGGCTTTCCCCGCCATGCATGGATCGAGACCAATCTATTTGTTTTTGATTCTAGCATTTTTTTCTTCTTTTGCAGTTGTGATGAATGCCAAATTGGTTGTTTGGATGGGGAAACCTCTGGTGGAAGGGACAGGAATTCTTATTATTTTTAATCCATTACTAATGGTACTTCTAAGGCAAATTAACAGCCCAGTTCACTCTGATGAGAGTGCATTACAAAAAACAGATGTTAGGCAAACATTCAATTTTCATGTAAGTAGCTTCATTCAAAAAAGTCGTGCCTAACATGATTAACTTCTCCAGGGTGTTGTATTGGCTTCTGTTTTCTTTTCTCATCTTCTTTTAAAAGAAAGCAGCGAGAATATTTTAATGCAACTATTTAGTGGGTTGTATCCTAAGCTCAAACACAGGACCTGACTTCAGTTCTGGCCTGACAAAAAGGGATTTATATTCACAGCTCCCACTTTTCTGCAGTACTAGGTTGACCTTTTGTAAATACGAAAAGAACTATTCTCAACATCTCCTGTTGAATCAGTATAGCTATATAGATTATAGCTCAAAGATTAACTGAAACACAAAAAAAGAGGGAGAGCAGGACCAAGTGTTAGCCCTGCACTTCCATCATTTGGGAAGGGCAGAGCAGGGTGATAGCTTCTACTGTAGAGACAGTAAATTTTATACAAATAATTTCATTTCAACTTACCGGATAAAATATGTGAAACTTGTAGGAGTGAAAATCAAAAGGAAAACACTTCACATAAGCCTGGCCTGTATAGTACTCATGACCTGTTTGGCCTGCACGTCATGAGGGTCTGGCGTTAATGACTGGATTTGATTTGGCAACTCATTTGGTTCAGTAACAAAAAGGAGAAGAGTAATGACTCTACGAGCAAGCCAGGCTCAACTTCTTCCTTCTCCTGGACCTCTCATTTGCAAATATAACATTGATTATACTTCTGGTTACATGTGATCAACTGTAAGAGAAGCTGTAGAGACTAGTATTTCACCATTAAGAGTCACTCCTGCTAAACAGCGAGTTAGGTTTAAAACGAAGAGGATTTCATGGCAAAAAAAGTCCTTTATTGATTTGGCTGACCTACTATATTCACTTTATATTTGCAGGAAGGGGTTTACTTGCGTTCAGGTAATGCTGTGAAGAATTCGTGCTCTCTCTTTACTTAGATTATTCAGGGCAATGTGACCGAAAAGCTGTTCTTCCATTTGCAAATTTTAAATTGATAGGTTGTTACTAGCACATGCTGTCCTAATTAAAAATAATTCTTCTAATTCTGTCTCTTTTATCCTGTGGATAGGAAAATCCTACAACAATCATTGGAGCCCTGCTAACCCCAACCATATTTTTAAACTTAATTAATTTGTTTTCATTTTAGTTGATTTCCTCTTTAACCTCAATATTCCACCCTCTCCACAAAAGCATCTTTCTTTACTTTTAAGGTTACCTCTACACATCTGTCGCATAATTTAAGAAGAGGAGTAACTTAACCTTCTCTAACTCAATGTAGTGAAATTAGCTTGCACCCATTTGAAATACCAGACTGTCTCCTGTGTCCCCACATGACACTAGAGTGATTCTTGTATACATACAACAGCTGCGCGAGACAGTTGCTTACACTAGTGATTCTTCTACTTGCCATCAGCTATCGTGCTCTTTGATTCTGGATCTGCTGAGATATGTGCATATGGCTAACTTTAAAAAAGGTAAATTCCTTCACTGAAATTGTGAGGGGAAAAAAAAGAATTTGATGGAATTATTTCTCTGTTTAAAGTTCACCATGTCCATAAGTCTTTGGAAGACCGTATCTTAAGTGTTAGGAGTTATACTCGAATGTTCTTAGACTCCGAAGTACTGTGTGCTGGAGATAACCCTAGGTAAAGAGATTCCAAAGCTGATATAATATGTTTGGTGGTAAGATGCAATGAAATATTTGCTTTTTAAGATCACTAGTGCTGGAAGTCTACTTCTATTTAAGGAGGAAAAAAACCCTACAGAACACCTGAAGAGTTTAAAGGAGTGGTTAAAATAGGGCTTTTTTTTTCCCCCTCCTGTATTAGACTTTGCTAATGTATTTGCTATCATCTCAGGTTTAAGCTTGTTCTTGGAACAATGAAAGTTTTAGCAGTGTAGGAAAAGAGATTTATTTAGTATTTAAAAGCTCAATCAGTGTTGTAAAAGCTGGAGAGAAGCCATTTCCCTTCTGTTATAGAGTTACCTTGCTTATGGCTCTCACTGCTACAAAACTGCCATTTCTTATTCAGATAAAATATGACTTTTTTTTCTCTCCCCAGTCATTAATCAAAAGCACTAGTAAGTTCGTGATTAAGCAGTTTATGAAGAGCAGTAAATTTTATCAGGGAAAGCGGAAGATTTATGCCTCTCTTTAAAATCACAGTTCTTCCAGAGTTATAAAGCAGTAGACCAGTAGTCAGTTTTCCTTCGGATGAAATCCTGGAAAAGTTCTTGGTTACAACTTTCCTGTTTATTCATTCATGGCTGTTTGGTCTTTAGCAAAGACCCCCGATTTTGAAGGGCATCTGACTGATGGAAGTGGGCTAGAAGCAAAGCAGTGTGACCTCCTGGATAACCCCATTCTTCTACTTCCTTCTAAGTGCATGTGTATGAGCACGGAGGATGGCATCTGCTCATACCTCCAGTTACACTGGTCTTTTGCATCCTCAACCCCTGTGTATCGTGAGAAATATGTTCCTTCAGTAGTTTAGCAAAACTTCCCCCCATTTTCACCCCCAACCTAATGTCAACACAGAAAACCCATGAATCTTGCTATCAATCATATAGTTATTTATTTTTACTTGTATAATCATCCAAAATTCCTTTCTTCCTCATTCCCATTCTGCAAAATGTCTCTTAAATCTTCTGGTTTCCCTCTTCAGCTCCTCCACAACCACTAAAGATTATATTCTTCCTTAGGTGCTTTATCTTGATTCCTACCACGCCAACACCAGAGCATCCTGAGATTCAGTACCACTTTGCTGTAAGACCATTGGACTTCTCTTGCTTCTTCAGTCAGTGTTCCAGCGCTGTGTCCTGCTTAAAATCGTGCTAGATGTTATAGCAGGTCTCCTACATCTGCTTCCTGACTCTGATTTATTTTCTATTAAGCTTCTATAATCTCTTTTCTATTGCTCTGCCAAATCTGTCATAGAGAAAGCAACCCGTACAGGCTGATGGTGATGCTTTTTGGGATCCTCAATTGGTGCTCTATTAGCAAAAGCAGCGGCAACTTCTAATGGTCAGTGTAGCTTCTTGCACCACTAATGTGCAAAGCAAATCACAGCCAGGGCTCTTCAGCTAGGTGCTTGGAGAAGAACTTTGTTTAGACCAAGCAAGGGTTGACAATGATTCACCAGATACATTTTTTCTGCTTATTGACTGAAAGTAGTTAGTAGGCCATGAGTTGAAGAATCCTGCTATTCGCACACTGAGCAGTTTTGAAGGTAACACTAAAACCCCAATAAAAGATCGGGTTTTGTAGCTTCATGCAGGAAGCTGGCAGTGCCATGCAGTCTTAGATGACTACTTATTATTTTGCTTACGTAGCGCTCAATTGGCTGTCTATCTTAGGTTTCCAAAATGTAGTTGTCTGTGACTTGAACTAAAAAAAATTCCCCGTAATATCCATGCGTGTTATGTCACTTACCTTCTCATTTGACCACCCATTCAAAAGGCACTATATCTGTTAACAGACCCATACTTCCTAACATCAATGTGCCAAATACATACATGAAGTTCAAAAATACACGAAACACATACAATGCTAAAATACAGAGTTCAGTTTATGATTCAACACATATAAAGGATGTTATGCTTTTACCGGAGGTACAAATATTTATTCAACTTCAGAAATTCACTCCACAACTCTGAATAGACAAATTAAACGTGCTGTCTGCTAAGAAAAGTTAATGATATAAAAGATAGGCACAAAGAAGGCAGAATATTTTCATAAATTCAAGAAATACATGCATATGTGTAAAAATTAATGAAGTGTTCTCACTTGAAATAGGATTTTAACAGAGGCTTAGTTGAAAAGAATAGGTTATGTTCCACGGATGGGTTGAACATGGCATGAATGATTAAAAGGGGAATAGAAGTAGCAATTAAATAAGCTATTGAAAATGAGACTGCTAAGTCTAGAAAAGCCAAGAGGCTATTTGGATATTTAGTACAAAAAATCCAAGATAAGAGCAATTTCTGCAGAATTTTGAAAGTAAAAGTATTGAGATATCTGCATATTGTGAAGGGAGAGTTTTTTATAGAGAACATGATGATTATACACGGCTGCACATTAGGACAAACAGGTAAATATGATTTGATGTCACAGTCATGATGAATTCAGATGCCCCCCAAACTCTACTGGTGAGAATAAGGGGAAGAAACTTCTCCACCTTCTCAGCTGCTTACAGTGGCATCTTAATCCTGGAATATGTCTTAAGTTTAAAGACTGTTCCTCCATTTCTGCTGTGTTTTAGAGCCATAGTGAGTGGGTTCTCCCACTGTTTTTGGGGTTTGTTTAATTGTTCAGTAAGTGTCTTCCTGGGAATAAAAACAAATTAAGAAAATAAAACACTTCTTTATTTCTCTGTGGATTCTGCTTCATTCTATGAAGCTATAAACTTTGGAGTCACATCCTCGTATAGCGTGATCTCTGTTCTTTGCAGTTTCCTCTCACACTGTTTTTACTGACAAAAAACATGCCTGTGTGCATATGTTTTTAATGCTTTGCAATAATCCCATAGGATTTGTGAATCATGGACTGTACTGAGTCTGTGACAAGAATTTGTATTTGGACAGGAACATAAGTATTGCAATCCCTTGGGATAGGAATTTTTATAGGATTTCTTCATATAGGTTTGTTTATTCAAAAGAAAAAAATACTTGAAAGAGATTTTGAGAAGAAAATCATTAAACAAGACACACAGTTTTCTAGAGAAACTGACAATAAGCAGAGGGAAAAAATTGCTGCGTCTTTAAAAGCAAGCTACTGGAGCAGTTACTGAGCCATAAACAAAAGGAGACTCAAATATATTGGGTTCTTAAACAAAGCATATTTCAAAAATACTAAATTCAATTTTCAACCATGCAATCAGTCACTCAAATTATACCTATTATGAAGGAAAGAAAGTCCTTGTCTTCAAATCTGTGCAAGGTGAAAGACTTCAAAGAATAAATCCTAGTGGATTTGTGTTTCTGCAACATTTATTTCATATTTTCACCATTTAGAACATTTTCAATACTCCTGAGTTTATAAAAGGTTCACAAGAGGTTAATGGGAGTTCTTACCAGAAGAACATATTTAAGAATGGATGAATTCTTACCCACTGTCCTGAGACAGAATATGAGTTCAAATGAGAGTGCCACATCATTAAGTCTGTCCTTGTCAAGTCCATTTTATTTATCGTTAAGGCCACTGTCACATAAATAAGCTTTTACATGGCTTTGTATTACATATACCGTATATATCGAGTACTGTATTTGCAATGGTTTACATCTCCCAGCTATGCAAAGTGATAAAATGCTGCTGATTGTATGCTGAATTTCTTGTCTTTTTGATTGAGCTTTGATGGTGATATGTCTCTGTTCAATTTCACACTAGACTTTTTTTTTGAATGGGAAACAATGAAAAATTATGAATTTGAACAAGTATCTTGTAGAACTCTTTCTTATAACTATGCCACAAATTCGGAGAGACAAAGCCTAGTGGTCTTCCATCTGCAGCTTACCTCTAGGGGCATGTAGACTTCCTAGTGTATATAGGCAGCACAAACCTGTAAGAGCTTGTAATGGCGCAAAGTCAGAATTAAGCTGTAATGAAGCAGTGTAGGAGGGAAAGCAGGCTCTAAAGAAATGTGTCTTTTCAGTGTCTTGCTTTGCAGCAGCTTTTGCGCTAAGAAAAACTGCCTTGCAAGTAGGGGTGAGTGGGAATCCTTCACTGCTGTGACTTCCCCCAAATCCATGGGATGGCTGTGTCAGGTTGGAAGAGGCACCACAGTTGGGGACAGATGGCAACAGGCTGTGCCTTGTCTCATCAGCCCTATTGCTACCGCTTTGCACCCTCAGGGCTGGGGAGAGCCGGGGGCGGCTGCTCTGAGACCATGTGCAGTTCTGCACAGTTATAAACCTGTTGTGTGGCAGGACACGCAGCATATCTGAGGTTTGTGAGCCTTTAAAACTTTTGCTATGTCAATTGGTTTCCGTGGCTGCTGCTCACATCAGCTTCAA
This sequence comes from Fulmarus glacialis, assembly GCF_000690835.1. NCBI lineage: Eukaryota > Metazoa > Chordata > Aves > Procellariiformes > Procellariidae > Fulmarus > Fulmarus glacialis. Next base: position 18,326 of record NW_009228907.1, on the reverse strand, counting down.
GAGCAGGCATTTTAATACAGGGAGAGTGAAATCTTCAGCTTTAACTGTTTTTTAGATGTGCAAAATACTTCTGGGACAGCAATTTAAGGGACCCGGGATAATGCTTCTAGAACAGCAGCATGTCCAGTTTGAAGTTAT
>NW_009228907.1:0-18157 GCF_000690835.1 Fulmarus glacialis | reverse complement strand
AGGAATGAACATTATAACTCTCATTGTGACCTTAAGGAAGGGGATTGAATTAGAGCTAGTGGGGAATTTTCCAGTGGAAAGGTTTTTTTCCATCAGAACACGTTGCTTCAACAAAACTGAGCTGGGAAAGCACATACAGAATCTGACAGGAAACACTTTTAAGTGAGGGAAGACTTTTTTCAACACGAAAAGAGCAGGAGAGAGACTGATATTTTTTTACTATTTTTACTTTTATTTTTAGAAAGTTTGCTTGTTGTTATGTGGATTAACTTTGTATCTTGATTTATAACCTGTATAAAGTTAGTAAGGGCTACACAAGGAAGACAGTTGAAAGTAGAATCATTCTATGGACAATCACTCATGTCATTTTTCTGTCAGTGATATTTGGGGGCAACTCTGAACTATGTTATGCAGAAACTTGAATCTTTACACCCCCTCACACCTCTTGCATTTTAACCGCTCAGCTACTGGTTATTGTAAGGCAGCTGCAGATTTTTCACATTTTTCTAAAGGTAGGAGTTCCTGCTACAATAAAAAAAAATATTTAAAACTTTCACAGTACAGTTAAACTATTTAGTATAAATATCAGAACTGGATGGCAAAGAGTCTATATCAGGAATAATTCAGTATTTTTCCAAATGGTTTAATCTCCTTGAGTTATGATACAAAATTTTAAGAAAAATACCCTCAACCATAGAACTGAATTGATTAAGAGAGTGATGGTAGCAGTTCCTATGGGAAATGTGTGCCAGTTGACCATCAGACATGCTCATGGACAAGGTGGATATTGCTTTATATAAAGGTAGCTGTTCTTCAGTACTCCTTTCTCCACAGGTTTAAAAATTCTTCATGTGTGCTATTCTATTTTCTAATGCTGAAGAATATTTTTTTTTTTTCTGAAGACATCACTCACTCTGAAATTAAGTAATAATAGTCCTATGTGCAATCCTTTATAGGTAACTACTCTAGCCCTTTCATCTGTGAGCCTCACTAATTTCTTGGAAAGTTGTTCTTTATTCTGCTTATACATGGTTTTATGTTTTGCCAACATAAGCATAAAAGAGTCCAAGATTGAGCAAAAAAAAAAAAAAAAAAAAAAAAATTGAGTATCTCTACCTTTTGGGATATGTCCAAAGACAGTAAATTAGTGAATTGCTAAAAGCTTCTTCCAGAGCTCTGCAGCCTCCAAATTTACAATAGATCCCCAGGCATTCTCAGGTCAAATAAATAATACTGCAAACATAGCATTTCTGTTGTTCTCCTTTAATTTAAGGTCAAACTTACACTGAGCATTGCATTAAGCTTTTAGAACATCATGAAAAGTTTTCACAGAACCAGAAGATGAAAGTACTTCCAGAGGACGATAAACAATCTTTTATTGGATTTACATATATACTACTTCAGGATTTCTGTGATTTTGCAATTCTTTAAACTACCCAATACAAATGTGACTCAAAGTGTAACAGAACAGCATTGCTTGCAATAACAAAGTGGTAATGCTTTTAGCCCGACTTTTTAATAAAATCAGGCTTATACAGTCATGTTACCTGTCTTTAGTTCACCCCAATAATTTTTTTATGTTGTCCAGTTTAGCAAAACCTGACAAAAACTTAAAGGTATAAAACTCTCACAAAATTAGGTAGCGACCTGTTTTTTTTGATGCTGCAGGTAGATGTTAGCCCTGAGCTGATCAAAGAGAAATCAGCCAGCCAAGAAGTCTATGAATACTTATCAGTTTGTCCATAGCTCTGAATCAACCAACTGCATGGTGGCTTGTGTTTGGTCAAAGTACTGGGGCAAGATGAAGGACAAGTCTGGGATCTGGAGAAGGAAACGGAAATATACTGTCCTTGGGAGAGGTGCTGTGGGACACACACTCAGAGATCACTGAGTTTTGCTATTTCTGTTTAGGAAATAACTTGGAAGGCAAGTGATGGCCACACTTTAAAAAAACAAAACAAAACCAAAACCAATTAAATATAGAAATGTATCTATTTAGGAATTTTTTTTAAGAGTTTCATCCAATGCCTATTATCTTTTTGTAATAATTTGGGCTTTGGTGCAAGTGCTATGCCTTCAAAGCTCAAAATCATACTGTTTCCACTTACAAAATCACATCGACATTTTGGAAAGAGAAAAGGAAGCTCTGGAAGTTTAGTAAGTGTATCTAATATAAAGTATATCCCAGTACTACCGTTCATGTTTCATGTTAATTTATTTTGAATAATCCTCTCTAGTTGTTTTGCAGTTCTTCCTTTATGAACTACTGTAATACCTGTTATAATCCTGGAGAATTTCTCCTGAGTGTTCAAAAATGTTATGTGTCTGAGACCTCAAGCCTGAAAAATACAGATTTTGTTCAGTGCTAATTTAATTTCCCTTGAAATAGAACAAAAAAGCAGGAAACTGGAAGAAATTCGTAACATTGGAGTCAAGGGTGCACAAAACAGTCTATGTAAGTCAAATGATTATGATGGGTAAACCTCTTGACTTTGCTTCTTCAGTGCTAAAAGATTTTTTTTTTTCTTTTAAAAGAGACAAAATCAAATAGCTTAAGATTCAAACTAACCTACTTTAAGTTTCTCATGATTTTCTGTGGATTAAAAAAAAAAAAACCATCCTATATATGTTTGGAGCCTGATACTCCTCAGATTAAACTTAAATGAAGACAACCTTCTTTGAAGATGGTGGAATAGTTCCAGTGTAAAATTGGCTCTGTTGTGAGAGTAATCAGGTCAGTTAGTGGCAATACAGAAAGGATGATGGCAGTTTTACCCATGGGAAGTAGATATAGTTACTTTAGTATCTGCAGGATATCTCTCTCACTGCACTTTACTTCAGAGAGTACAGTCAATAGAGTAAAAACATTGGTCAGATTCTGAAAATTATACTTACCTAAGGCAATTGTTAGCAGTCTGAGTTTCTAGTGTTCAGAACATTTAAAGGTGAGATATGGAGCTCTGCATACTGAGATCCAAAGGATGGCAGATAGGCATATGAAGTTCCTCACACATCTTAGTGAGAAAAGGAGAATGCAAGATCAGGGAAAATTTAGTCCTGCTGAGATTGGAGACTGCTTCCCCTTGGTTTCTCCAGTAACTCTGTATTTGAAAGATGGTGTCCTGGTTTCAGCTGGGGTAGAGTTAGATTTCTTCCTAGTGCTGTGTTTTGGATTTAGTATGAGAAGAATGTTGATAACACACTGATGTTTTCAGTTATTGCTAAGCACCTTCTCAAAGACAACTATCCTCTGCTACCAAGCTAGACTGGGAGGAAGGAGCACAGCCAGGACTGCTAGCCCAGCTGGCCAACGGGATATTCCCTACTGGCCAACGGGTTATTCCATACCATGTGACGTCATGCTCAGTATATGAATGATAGGCATGATCCAGGAAGTAGCGATCGCTACTTGGTTATTGGTCAGCGTGGGTGGTGAGCAATTGCATTGTGCATCACTCATTTTGTATATTCTATCATTATTATTATTATTATTATTTTCCCCTTTCTGTTCTATTAAACTGTCTTTATCTCAACCCATGAGTTTTTCTCACTCTTACCCTTCTGATTCTCTCCCCATCCCACCAGGGAGGGGGGGAGTGAGCGAGCTGCTGTGTGGTATTTGGCTGCCTGCCAGGTTAAACCACAACAGATGGTCATTATAATTTTTTAATGTGGGAAGAGCAGTAGTCTTGCAGTTAAATCATGTACCTCAGCATTAAGGGTTTTAGATGTATTTCTTGATTTTCCTTGCACTGTGTGAGAAGTGTAATTGCTCTGCTTCCTCATCTGAAAAAATCTGTATATTTCCAATTTGTCACTGTTAAAAAATCAGTTGTCATTAGAGTAGTTTTTGATATCCTTACAGCTTGGCCCAGGTTCTCTTTTCTATCTAAGCTCCACCCAGTGCAGGAATAGAATTGGATAAGTAGAAATAGTAATAATACTTTCATCCTTAAAACTGAATGGTGCTAGCTCCTACCCCAGTAGCATGTGGTCCAGCTGCAGACACACCAGTAAGTTAGGTCCAGTGCAATGTAGAAATAATCAAAATATCTGTGGAGGAACTAGACTGGTAAGTTACTAGAAGCAGTAAAATTCAGTAGTTTTGAATTTTCAGCTGAGGAAACTGGACTGCAGGGAACACAGATGCATAGATAGCTAGAAACTTCTACCTCAGGTGTTCCTCTGGATGTGCATCCATAAGGCACACTGGTCCACCTGGTGTTGCAAAGCTCCATCTCATCTGGCTTCTACTACACCCTTGTGCTTGACAGTAGTATGTTAGTTGCCTAGTCAGAGCATACCCATAGTTACACCTGTGACGTTTGCACATAATTTCCCAGAAATTATGGTGTTTAGCTGTAGTGAGAAAATGTTCACACAGATATTCTTAAAGTGTCATTTTTAGGGAAATAATGTGAAATTTTGAACTGCAAAATTTCAACCAAAAATGATTTAACAAACCAGAAACAAATTAACTGCCACTTAAAAATGTCATTAACTGATGTAAATAACACATTACACATGCAGAACACCTTATTTACTAACATTTTCAGATAGAAAATAGTACTGGGCTTAAACAAAAGCCAGCTTTGAATTGCATTGTCCAAATGCATGCAGGAACTGTTGCCTGATCTGATTGTATAAATTCTAACAGACTTAATATGTTAATCTTTTATAGTGAAAAACAAGGAGAAAACAGATTTTCTTCAGTCTTTCAGAGTGGCAGCGCACCCTGGAGAGGGATGAATATGAAGCTTGGGCACCATTATGTACTTTGGAAATCTATTGAAACCCATTGATTTGCGATCAATGAGATGCTCCTTACTAGGCAGTGCAATACCATCGGTGTAGCTATACCACATTTTCCTCTGCCTAAAATAATTTGTGATATTCCCATTGATTTGTAGGTGCTGGAACAACAACTTACTCCCTCTAAACTGATACTGTTTCTGATCACCAGGCACCCTGCCTGGGGAATGTTTCTGTGCTGGTGTCCTGGTTTCGGCTGGGATAGAGTTAATTTTCTTCCTAGTAGTTGGTATAGTGCTGTGTTTTGGATTTAGTATGAGAATAATGTTGGTAACACACTGATGTTTTGGTTGTTGCTAAGTAGTGTTTATTTTAGTTAACGACTTTTCAGCTTCCCATGCTCTGCCAGGTGCACAAGAAGCTGGGAGGGAGCGTGGCCAGGACAGCTAACCCAACTGGCCAACGGGGCATTCCATACCATATGACGTCATGCTCAGCATATAAAGCTGGGGAAAGAAGAAGAAAGTGGGGGATGTTCGGAGTGATGGCATTTGTCTTCCCAAGTAACCATTACGCGTGATGGAGCCCTGCTTTCCTGGAGATGGCGGAACACCTGCCTGCCAATGGGAAGTAGTGAATGAATTCCTTGTTTTGCTTTGCTTGAGTGCGCGGCTTTTGCTCTCCCGATTAAACTGTCTTTATCTCAACCCACGAGTTTTTCTCACTCTTACCCTGCCGATTCTCTCCCCATCCCACTGCGGGGAGGGTGGGCATGAGCGAGCAGCTGTGTGGTGCTTAGTTGCCAGCTGGGGTTAAACCACGACATCTGGCCATGCACGTTTTTGTTCTTCTTCTCTGTCTTGCTTGTGTCTGTAGGGAGAAATTTCATGTCTTTTTGTGTCAGTACAGTCTAAATTATGATCTGTTCTTTTGTATAGCGTAGAGAGGTAAAAGCCTTCAAACATATGCAAAAGACATTACATAAAAAATTGAGATCCTAAGTCTGTGTGTCTTGCAAAAGTCCATTCCAGGTCTGATTAAGGTTTGAGGCATATCTGTGTAAAACAATGGCAACAAATAATCCAAGAATTGCAATATCAAATGTAATAAACCCAAACTTAGAAGTACACAGACTGTTGTGTTTGGCTATTTCTTGTGGCTGCTGTAAGAGATCATTTGGGTTACAGAGCTCAACAGGATAGTAGCAGCCATGGAAACCATAAAATTCTGTACTAGTTCTTTTTTTTTTTAAATGAAGAGGAGATACCCAAGAAAATCTTAGTGTGATTTACACTGCATGCTCTGTTTTCCTTCTTTGAAGTGTCAGAGCAAAACCATGGAAAAAAATAAGATAGGGATGGATGCAAATACAGGATGGAAAAGCAAAGCTATCAAATTAGTTTTTGAGATGAAACAAAATATTTCATCTTGGGGAGAGATTAACGGTAGTTTCAAGTTACTTGAATTTGGATTATTCTTGCATATACTTTAAATGAAGCAGAACTCTCAGGAATCAACTTCAAGCATTTCTTTATGAGCATCAGAACTTGTAAACTTAAACCAATGAATAAATGCAAAGCAGCCTAGGGCCTGCTTCTGCTGAAGTCACTTGCAGAACCCCAAATTGACTTCACTGATGTGAGTCTGGGACCTGCTCTGTATAGTAGGCAACCCCTAGCATATCTGTGTAGTTGAAACACAGCTGCTTCAGCAACAGTAGCATGTACAAAAGCTGGAACTGTAGAATAAGGAAAGGACTTCTCGAGGTCATCTTGTCCAGCCCCTGCTCAAATCAGGGATGGCCTAAGGCATTTGCTTAAGATCTTGTCAAGTTTTAAATACCTTCGAGGATGAAAATTACTCAGATGGGTAAGCTGCTCCCGTGGCTGATGGCCTTCATTATGATGTTTTTTTTCTAGTACCTGTGTCTATCAACCATCATCCTATTGCTGTACACCACCGAGAACATTGTCTTGCTGCCCCATTAGGCAGCATCTCCAGCTAGATCACCGTTAGCCTTCTGAAAACTGAACAACCCTGGGTCTCAGCTTCGCTCTGCATGCCATGAGCTTCAGCCCACTGTCCATCTGGGTAACCTCTGCTGGATTCACTTCAGTGTGACACATCTGTAACCCTCCCTAAGTTTCTGTTATATACAAAGGGCACGGTTTCTGTTTGTCTGGTTTCTATCTGCAACATTATTTTACTGAGTGTAAGTAGCAGGAAAGAAATTAACACAGTACGGTACTTGAAGCATCTCTTCCAGCTTGTTTCTGCTGCTTAGTGCAAGAGTTTCACAGCAAAAGAAACTGTACATCTGCAACACAGCAATTTTTTATAATTTCAGACCAAACTGTTTTAGAACTGAGTTGTAAAAATGTGTCTGAATGACCTAGGACAAATGAGGTTGCTAGGAAGCCAAATGTAGTTTATCCAGGGAGTTAAGAGAGAGGAATGAATTTAGATCCAGCTGCGTAAGAGTATGGAAATACTTATCCAAGACACTCACATAGTCGTAGTTCTGTCGTACTCCTTCATTTGCAGGGGAAGATCATGTGTAGTCGTTAAACCACTTAATTTAATCTGAGTTCACAAACACTAAAATGCCATAATCGGAAGTGTAGAGTTTTGCGTGATGCCAGAACACAAAAAAGTTAATGTTCCACTCTAAGTGAAACTTCCTTGTAATAAAAAAAATTGCCATAAATCTCCACACGCAGATTCTGTGCCATATTTCAGTGGCTTATAGCTAGGGGTAAATACAGCCCTGTTGTGAATACTGAACTTTGCCTCGTATGACACTCCCAAAGCCAAGAATCATGTGGTGCAGGCCATCAGGCATCTCTTCGCACAGTTTTGGCAAAGACAGCTTACTTGCCTGAACCTGCTGAAACCTCAGGGTTAAATTTCAGCTTCCTTTGTCTTCATTTCCCTCTTCTCTCCCTTACAACACGCAAAATGCTTCAGAAACAAGAACTCCAAACTAATATGAAAAGTTCCTGTTTCATTAAAGTGGTATTCTTTATCAAAGAAAAGAAAAGTAGTGCTTGTAGGCCCACATTTTATAAATTAGGTTTATAGATAGCTATTGTATTACACCTCACATCACCAATATAGACTAACAACATTTATTTTAATATATATTTTGTGGGCTGCGTGAAACCTTTGTAGTGATTGAAATTAATATTAAACCGATTAAATATTTTCCCCTTTCTCCCTATATGTTTGCAAAAGGTCAATGTGCATATTAACAAAATTCTCCTGGAAATCCAGAAAGGTAAAAAGCACAGCCTGCATGCAGAGCGATAGGTAATCAAATACAGAATACAAATTAAGCAAAGGACCCTTCTTCTTTCATAAGTTGTCCTATTATTGCACTTGTAAATGCATTCTTTTCCTGTCTGCCTTCTGGCAGTCTCATGTCTCTTCAAATTTTTAATGTTAGAGAAGATATGAAAGTTATAATCTAAGGGTAATTAAAATCAAGTTTTAAAATTCTGAACCACTGAAACAGAAGGATAATTCAGAGGCTATTGTGGGACCAAGCAGTTAAAATTAATATCTCTGATTTTTAAATCAGCTTGATGATACAGCTAAGTAGATACTGGTTTCAGAAATTCTAGATACAAAAAGAAACTTAAGTACTGTGATGCACATGTCTGCAAAAACTCAGCCTGGAGGCTGGGTCCAACAGTGAAAATCTCAACCCTGAGGTAAGCCAGGACCTAACCCGAGATTCACAAGCACATGCCAAGTGCCAGGTGCCTAAATAGGCCAACAGGTTGTGCTGCACAGTAGGAGCTTGTTGAAATTCTGCCTTACCTGAGTTTAGGTACTGAGGTTATGCATTTGTGCAGGACTGGCTAGCTCATCCCTGTCCCCTTTAATGCAAACCAAAGTGATATTATTTGGGGCATGTAACAGATTTGTGGTTACCAAACAAAAGAGTTTAAGGTCTATGCACTTCTTGGTACTGTGTGTTCTAGAGCCATACACTGTGTTACAGGAGAGCACCAGAACAGATAGGGTACAGGGCAGTAGTGGTGTTTTTCCTCCTTTTTGCTAAGTCTAAACCATTATGCAGTTGGGAACGCAAGATTTAAGGGACAGTAAAAGAAGACGAGCATGAGGAAGCATGCTTTTGCATTAATGTTGGGATACATAGTGGGGAAAGGGCGGGTGCCAGTCCCCAGTCCTTGCTTCTAAGAGTATTTTATGCATTTTAAATCAAGCAGTTACTGTACAAAGCCCCCATATACTCATGAGAACAGAGTTTGGTAACCATATCTTTCTTTTTTTGGGGGAGTGCCCTAGCTTTACTTGTCTGGTGGTTAGGATACTCTTAACAGCAAATATGAACTTCATTTCTCTTTGATATCTGGAAAGCCCAGGTGTCCTGCTCCCTAGAGGAAAGTTCTGGGCTAGAGTGTAAGGCTGGCAGCACTCCTTTCTCTTCAAGCCATGTATTTAATGAGAACAGCTGAAACTGCTCTGCTTTGTGTGAACTTCTGCACTGGTGATGTGTTCTTAACATTTCTATGGGGCTGGGATGCCTAGCTTGTGAACCCCAAACGGGCCTGCATGTGAAACAGGGAGCACAATTGTCAGCACAGATAGGAAACCAAGAGTTCTGACCATAAGCATTAGCAAAACTTAAGGTATGCAGGTGCTTCTCAAGGTATGATATTAGTAGTTTGCATTTCTCACTTAGGTGCTTCCACACCAGCTAATTTTCACCTAGTGCTTAATAAATTTTTTTTAAAATTACAAACAATGCAGGTGCTTGCTTTCACCCTGAGGAGTGTGAACAATAATGTGAGGAATTAGTGTTGTGAATGAATGTTGCAGACTGAGGTGGAATGATACCAGGTTTCAGGTGGTAATGTTAGCATTGGATTAGTTAAGTGCATTAGACTCATGCGTCTGCTCATTCCTTGTTTCTTTGTCTCAGTCGGGGTAACAGGCATGATAGAAACATAGCAAATCAACAATGCTCCCAGAACTCTTTTCTTTTAAAGAAAGAATATTTAAGTGTTGTCTGGGCCTGTTCCAGCTATGACACACAACCAAATGCCATTCCTCTCCTCTTAATGCAAGAACAGTATTGCTAAGAAGCAGGGAAAGATAACCAAGGGCATTTGGTTGTTCAGAGAGTTTCTAAAACCAGACTGGAAATGGAGCTAGCTCCCCAGATGTCATGGTGTTGCATTCACTTTCTCTTACCTCCATTCTGACAATTCTGGTTGGTTTCAGCAAGACCTGGAAACTGGCACCAACTATGGGGGCAAACCAGTGTTATACTCTGACCATATAAGTAAAAGAACTGTAAATTAAAGAAGAACATCATGAACAACAGAGTGATTCATATAAGTTACTACCTATATTTCCACGCACAGTGGTTTGCAGTCATTTTTATCACATGTTGTGTTCTGGGTTTGTACTTATTTTACAAAGTCACCCACCCCTGTATGTTTTTGTTTGTTTGTATTTTTGCTAAGCTACTGGTCAATGTTTCTTTCACATGAGGAGATATTGCAAGGAATCAGTTAATTTCTAGGCTTTATTTATTCATTTATTTGTAAGAATATTTATATGGGCAGATCTTCGTGGTGATGATGGAGAAACTTATTCAATCCCTGTAGAGTATTGAAAGGATGTTTCTTCCATCTACAAAAGTCTGTCAAAACACAGAACGTTTTTGATTGTTCAGGTTGTTGACTGTCAGCTCACCCACTCCTGACCACTATTCCTTCTTAGCATTCTTCTTTCCCTCACCTCGTTAATATCCCATGCATATTATTGATTTTTATTTGTCCTGTCCTGTCTTAGACTGTGAGTTTTTCACAATGAGAAACACGACACTTCTATTTGTTCGCAGTGCACCTTCATACTGTTTGCTTATTTAAATTTTTACTATCACTTATGAAGATTATAAAGAGATTTTCTTTTTCTTCCCTTCCCTCTTTTCTCTCATTCTGATTAATGTTTCAATACCTGCCTCTCATTGTCTAGCAATGATTATAATTCCTCCTCTTTCTTCTCATGAAATAGAGTAGGAAACTGCTCTACTAATGCTAGAGAAGGTTGAGAAGATTTTGTATAAATTGAAATGTAAAATAGCTGGCATTAAAAATGTACTGCATTGCAATGTCCCTTCAGTCATGCGTCATGCCATTTCAGTTTACAGTAGCTCAGCCTGTTTGGATGAGACAAAGGGAGCTGAAATGATGAAAATGAGTGGTTCCATCTTGCCTGCAGTGAAAATATGATGACAATCAGATTACAGTCTTCCTCATCAGCATGGCTAATTAATTTTTATACTCCCTGAATACAAGAGTTTATCCAAAATAAAGATCGAGAGAAACAAAGTTAACCCTTCTTAGGGTTTGTTTACACAGGAACATTCAGAAATATTGAAGAAAACTGGTGGGGATCGTGACGTCAATGCCAATGTTCTAAGGATTATTCCGCAGTTATTAAAACCATTTTACTCTTCAACCTCTTCAATGAAGGATTTTGTACGGGGATTTAGTGTATGCTAATGATGAGAACCGAATTTACACTCTTAATGTATTTGCCTTACTGTTTTGAATATTGAACATACAGTCTGTAAATATAAGTAAGCGAGTACCAATACTGAAATATCTAATGTAAAGCTTTATTTTTATAATTAGGGAAAACATTTACTGAGATATTATTTGATGTAAAGTCAAGTAGAAAATTCTTTTGAGCCTCAGACTTCAGTGGGATCATAAAGGAATACAAATGAATCTGTCCCTAAGCCCGAACTTGCAAGAAGCAGGATGCTGGTCATAACATTTATCTATGGTAGCATGTATTCATTAATAGGCATTTTCCAGTATTTAAGAATGTTCATACGGGACCATACCAAAAGACAGTTTAACCCAATATCCTGTCACTGAGAATAATCAAAAGGGGATGCCTAGGAAAAGTTGTGTGAAGAGTGAAAGCAGAAATAACAAGTATATTGCATTTCCCCTGATGATCTCTCAGACTCCAAACTTTTTTTAGATCAAGCCAAACGACATTCCTGTGCAATTACTGACCCTCAGTGTTTTTTCTTTCATGAATCTCTCCAGTCTTCCACTGAAAATATTTAACTTGCGTAAATGGTTAAAAGGATGCTGTCCTTCATTTAGATTCTACAGCTAAACACATAACAAACAATTGAAGAGGTGGAGGTAGAGATTTCCATACACATAGGAAAAGCAGAAATATATAAACTCAATATATGGACCCTTTCTTTTTTTTCTTTCATTTCAAATTATTTTCCAGCAAAATCTGGAGTACACAGTCCTTTGGATTGCTTGAAATCCATGAAAATCAGAAACCAAGGAACATTTTTGTTATTTATAGCATACTGGAGTATTTGGAAAGATTTGGTAACACTTCCATTGTTCAGGGTGTCTTGGCATTAGTAGTACAACAAATTCCAAAAGAGATATTTTTTAAAGATGTAATAGTTTTAAAATTATGATTTTTACTTGCAGCCAGTTTGAATCAGAAAGTTTCTACCATATGGCAGAGAAAGAATATGAAACCATATGCATCCAGCACTGGGACTGTGTTCCTGAGAAAAACCAGTTTGCTATTTTTATACTGGCCAGCAGGTGTCAATACCCCAAAGTGAAGAAGCTGCCCAGCAGCCAGATACAGTTAGAAAGAGAGAGGCTGGAACAGAGATTGTATGTATTTTGGATGTCTCACTTTGAAAGCTGACTCTGTGAAGTTCTTCTGTGCTTCATCAGCACCAGGAAGGAAGCCATCTTCTGAGGGGAAAGGGGGAAGGGGAAGTAAGCAACTCTTCCCCTAAGAGGAGGTACCTCTTAGTTTCTTTTCCTACTGATCTTAGTAATAGTGTTTCTATTCCCTGTCTTCTCAACTCCAAAGCTCTGTGTTCTCTGACTTCAGCCTTCAAGCCTCTGTGCTTGAAGAGTCTAGCCAGTCTGGCCGAATCCACCCAAACACTGGAAAAGTGGCTGAGAGTAGGATACCTGGCTGCTTTAATCAGCGTGAGGGACCCTAATTAAAGCTGTTGAAGAGCTCTTGCACCCTATCTATTCTTCTGCTAGCTATTCTAATACATGTTAATGGATATTTTTCTATTTAAGATCGTAATACCTGTCAGCTGCTAAAGGGAAAAAGTCTTAAGTGAAATTTTTTTTCAACACAAATTTCAGCATTTATATGATGGTGTGTAAGTAATGTTTTTATGGACCCATTTTAGACTTTTGTGAAATAGCATCTTGTAATGTTTTGTGTAGTTACATGACACATCCTTCCTAGATTAGGCTTTGGAACTTTTTCAAATAATAGTAAAAATATCCATCTTTCCATATTATTGTAGATTAAGCATTACGGGTACAGACTGGGTAGTTCTTAGGAAAGATATGTGATTCCTTGAGATATTTCAGCCTTTTTTTCCTGATTTCCACAGAGGTAGAGCCTACAGGTTGTACCCTACTCTTTCAAACATTGCATAACCATAATAATGAAATAGTCGTAACCATTGCATTCTTTCACTGATTTTTTTTACTTTTACGTAGCTTCTCAGGGAAGGATATTTTACTTTGGAGCAGTTTTTTTGATCTCTGATAATAAGGAAAGACTTATTAAAAGCTGATGTAATTTAGGCACATATAAAATTTATCACATTACTCTCACAGTCTTGGTCTCTATCAACCACTCATCATGAAATGCTGGCTGAAACTGAATGTTTTGAGCTATTGAAATTCTGGCCTTAACTTCCTACCAGCTGCTATTTTACAGTGAGCTGGTAAGAGCTGGGAATTTACATACTCCATTTTTAATTTAATCAAATGTTGTCAGTCAGCATCACATGTTAGATACTATTTCCATCAGAAGGAACTTAAAAAACAACCACCTGAAAGATTAAAAACCTCTGCCTCTTGAAGATAATGATCTTAGTGAATTTTAACAGATTGCTTTAGCAGATGGAGATGTGATATTCACTGCAGTAAATTACATTAACATGCTCTCAGAGAGAGATGTCACATTTGCCACAGTAATTTACATTACCATGATTTGAGACAGATTTGATTCCCCAAAAAGGATTAGAAATAACATTTTATCAATTCACTTTGCCTTGTCACTTCTTCAGATAATTGTCAGTCTGGAGTGGGACATGTTTTTTACCAATGATGTTATGGTGAACAGGACAGAAATACTGTTTTGCTGTGACCGTCTATAAACAATATGATATACAGAATCCTGTATGGTACTGTCCCGATCCGATGTCGGGGGAGGTTTTGATATGATCCCAAGAGTGAGATTAAGACTCAAACGAGGTCAAATGCCATATACCCAAACCAGCAACTTTTAATATCAAAAGTAGAAAATTAATAGCGATGGGAGAGAATAGAATAGAATAAAAAGACAGAAGTCAAGCAAGCTTTCGGGATAGAGTTGCAAGAATAGTCACCACCATGGATCCACGGCGCCCTGGGGGTCCAAGTCTCTCGGTGTTCCGGTGGTGGGTGGTCGCTCTGGGGTCCGCGGTGTTTCGGCGGGGGCGGCAATCGCGCCGGGGTCCTCTTGGCAGTCCCTTTTATTCTCATTCGAGGGCTGCAGTTTCCATGGCAACGACGCGTCTCCGCACTCCTGAGTCTTGACTGTCCAAGCACGTGCCAGCCAGAGATCTTTCACACCTTGCCGCCGTTCTTAGCAGCCAAAGGAATCCTCGCCCAGATCTACAATTCAGTCTTTCACACCTTGCCAGCCGGAGATTTCTGTGGCTTTGCAGACATTCTTATAATATTCAGCAGTCAAAGGAACCCTCGCCCAGATAAGCAGTCTTTGAGACAAAAGTTCCACAATTCAGTCTTTCACAGGTACCACACCAATACCATATACCAAGACATAAAGAAAATAAATCCCAAATATTGGTACAAAGTAGTGGAAAACGAGTTACTTTTGATTCAGTGTAATAGATTAATTTGAGTCCTGGACATGATATCTGCACTTTTGCATGTCTATATAGCCTTTTGCCCTGCCTCTAGGAGATCTTGTCACCCACTTTAATAGGTTGATGGAAAGCAATCTGAAAAGAAATTTAACCATCTCTACTGTGTGTTAGCATCTTCAGCCAGAGGACTGTTTAGCTATCATCCCCTGTTGTGCAGGGGATCCAGGCAACATGCTTATGACAGCATCTGCTATACTACTTGAAAGAAAGTATGTCTGCATCTCTGTGGACTATCTGAAACAACTAATGGTCCCAAGAAGTCCTTAATCTAGTCTTAAAATCAGACCAGAACATACAGAATCTATAAGCAACAAACATGCCTAATAAATCTGCATTGGGAGAAAATGAAGCAGCCGTCTGAAGCTTTACAGAGACGCTTTCAAGTTCTGCTTCTCTAATTACTGGATTTCTGAGTAACACAAGCAAGAGACTCCAAAGTTCCTGCTATGGAGCTTCAAAGGGATTTTTATGGTCAGAGGGTTAGAGGCCAGCCTTTGAGAAAATGCTTCAGGCATATTTCAGGAGAGTGACTTGAGGCTGTGGTGAGACCATTTCAAGTGATTGTCTCTGTGATTTGACTCAAAATAGATCTAGGCAATGACCAGAAAAGTTTGGAAGATGTATTTCTTCCGTGAAGCCTTAAAGTCTTAAATCTAAACCTGTTTGGAGCAGCTAAAGATACTCAGATTTTCTCAACTAGGCAATCCTATATCAAATTAAAACCTGTATACAGCACTTCTACATATCTTTTAGAAAAGCTGTTGCTGTACATTGAGGGATACTGAATAATATATTAGGTTGGAGAGACAGAGTGTTTTAATGCAGGACTCCATGAAAGTCCTCATGCCTCTCCAAAATACTGCCAAAAGGCTGTATGTAGTGGCACATGGTGAGAATAGTCTGGTTTTTTTGTCTTTAACCTAGGCATTCATGCTTGAACTCTTAAATTTGGAGATTATAATGCTACACAGTTGTAAATCAGAATATGACAGGATTAATTATTCAGTGTGTAGTATAGGGTTGTGGCGAATTTTGTCATGATTCAGGTTCATAGCGTCTGTGAAGGAGACTGCAGCCTATGGCTTCCCTACGTCAATTATAAGGAAAGTATTGAATCAGACGGCATTGCAAGCGGAGCCTCCTTCCAAATGATATGAATTCCACCTTGGAGAAGCGACTACTGATTCTACCTTGTCCACAGAGCTCCTTTTGATAGTAGGCAAGCCATTAAAACCAGTCTTATCATTTTGATCCCCAAATGGCTGATGCTTTGTCTCCTGGGGCCTGAGTGAAGGCCTTGGGTTCCAGTTTGCAGAAGTTTGTAACCCTCTGATGGCTGCGGACTGAGAGGGCAAGTGCTCAGTGAGGCTGCTAAGAGGTGAGTCAAGTGTTTAGTACCTCAAACCAGGCATGCAGATTTGGGGAGATTTGGCTGGGATATCTCATTGCCTACTCTATTTGTAAAATGGGGATTATCCTCATTCATCTTCAGTCAGGGACAGTTTAAGAAAACAAAATATTACTTGTCAAACACCTGTTAGAAGGAAGAGCATCACAGGACGACTAGAAGAGTTCAATCTTTCCCTTCACAGCAAAGTTTTAAGGTTAGTGAATTAAAAATTGCTAGAAAAAAATTTTTAGTTATGGCATTACAAAACATGGTATACATGCTCATTCAATCAATACTGTCCTTTTTTGAACGAATGAAGACAGACGTCCTGAGGACCAAGAGGTCTTATCACCACACACAGGGAAGTCTATCAGGATCTTATGGGCAATTTTAATTCTGTCATTTCCTTATTTTAGAGTATTTTAATGCACTTTTTTATTCTTAATTTTTCTTCTGAAGGGAGGTGGGGTGTTATTTACAGGCATGTAAATGGACTATTTGCAAGAAATGGAATGGCAGCTGCTGTTTACCTGCCAAATTTCACACGAATTTAGCACGATCAGGATATGTTCCCTGTTCAGCAGTGCAGTTCTGGCTTTCTGCATCCTCCACAGAGATTTAGATCACTTGATCCCGGCATTTGATCTGATCATCCTTTAGGAATATAGCTGAGTTGCAGCACTGATATCATGTTGTAAATGAAAGACAGATCTTTATTTTGGATACAAGCCCCTTTAATGCTTTTTTTTTTTTTTAGAATATGAAAGTAGGTTATACTCTTCTTACACACAAAGCCAAAGTCCTTCTAGGTATTTTAGCTATGTAGTCTACTTCCACTGACTGGTCTTTTTCAATAAAGGTTTTGCTGGTTTCTCGTAAAGTTGTGTCTCATTGCTGTGCTTTCTCAGTCTCAGTCCCAGTCTTCTCAAGGCCTTTTCAGAGCTTGCAAGAGTTTAGAGCAGTCTGGTTCCCACCGCAGTGTGAAAAGTTCCCACGCACTACAGTGTGATTGTTGAAGCCAGGTAAGGTGTTGCCTACACTGGAAATTTGTACTGATTTAAAGAAATTTATACTGATTTATACTGAAACCAGTCCACTCCCTCATCTCGGTTCCTCTTCCCCTATTATAAGCATATAATTATATGCAAGATATATGCAATGACATGTGCCCATATTCTATTCAGTAAAGCATTATACTTATACCTGAAAGATTGTACCAGTAAAATCTTAAGTAGAAGGGGGGAGTTAAAGCTTGTCTGAGAAGAATTGATTTGTGTACTAACATCTCACCAGAAATGGCTGCAAAGTGCATACCATCTGAGGGAAACTTCTAAAACATCCTTTCTGTGTGCTCCTTTCCCCGCCCCCGTCTGAGTGGGAAACAAAGTGCGATTTTTTTTTTCCTCAAAAAATATTTTTTACTTTTAAACAAACAAGAGATCTTCACCGCTCTAGATCAGAAAAAGTCCTGTTTTCCAGAACTAATAATACTTCCCAAAGACCTTGCAAAGATTGCAGAAGTCACTACAATAGTATTCTGACAAATAATTATACACTCCCCCCCCAAAAAAAAAGTGTTATTGCAAAACTTTAAAGAAAAAAGCACTGAGGAGGATCAAGAGTGAGTTAAAGAAGTGTTATATGAAAAGAACCATATTGATGATTATCTTAAGGAATTCCATTATAGTACATATATTTTTTGCATGTAAATAAACATAAGGTAATACAATGAATCTGGACAGTGATGTTGCTACATTAGAGCCAATAAAAGACAAATACAGAGACAAATGCTACTTGCCTATCTCTTTTTGCTTCAGAAAGAATGAGGTGCAAAGAGCTCTAAGTCCGTGTTAGTCATATGACTATAAGCTTGAAAAAAGCTTCACAGAAATCAGTGGGGTTTAATATAAAAACTAGAATCCACCCGCATGTATCAGCTTGCAGGACTGGGTTTTGAACAATTAATATAAATAGTAAAATTCAAGGAGAATCTTCATCCTTTATTGGAT
>NW_009228906.1:7801-29026 GCF_000690835.1 Fulmarus glacialis | reverse complement strand
TAAGGGCAAATGGTGCCTGACAAATTTGGGGGCTTTCTACGACGGGGTTACAGCATTGGTGGATAAGGGAAAAGCAACCGATGTCATCTACCTGGACTTGTGCGAAGCATTCGACAATGTCCTGCACGACATCCTTGTCTCTAAATTGGAGAGGCATGGATTTGACGGAGGGACCACTCGGTGGATAAGGAATGGGCCGGGTGTCAAAGAGTTATGGTCAATGGCTCAATGTCCAAGTGGAGACCAGTGATGAGTGGGGTTCCTCAGGGGTCGGTATTGGGACCGGCGCTGTTTAACATCTTTGTCGGCAACATGGACAGTGGGATTCAGTGCCCCCTCAGCAAGTTTGCCGATGACACCAAGTTGCGTGGTGCGGTAGACACGCTGGAGGGAAGGGATGCCATTCAGGGCGACCTTGACAGGCTTGAGAGGCGGGCCCGTGCGAACCTCATGAAGTTCAACAAGGGCAAGTGCAAGGTCCTGCACATGGGTCGGGGCAATTCCGAGCACAAATACAGGCTTGGGGGGGAGAATGGATTGAGAGCAGCCCTGAGGAGAAGGACTTGGCAGTGTTGGTTGATGAGAAGCTCAACATGACCCAGCAATGTGCGTTTGCAGCCCAGAAAGCGAACCGTATCAGCCAACTGAAAAAGGGTAGATGTAGATTTAGATTAGATTGTCGTGGTTTAACTCTAGCCCAGCCAAAACCAGGACAAGATATAAGGAAGAAATTCTTCACTATGAGGGTGGTGAGGCCTTGGAACAGGTTGCCCAGAGAAGCTGTGGTTGCCCCATCCCTGGAAGTGTTCAAGGCCAGGCTGGATGGGGCTTTGAGCAACCTGGTCTAGCGGAAGGTGTCCCTGGCCATGGCAGGGGGCTTGGAGCTACATGATCTTTAAGGTCCCTTCCAACCCAAACCATTCTATGATTCTATGACAAAGGGTTCTCCTTAATTTCCTGAGCAAAAAAGCAGAGAGTGCCTGATGAGGCTGCATTTATCTGGCCAGGTGAGCTTCATTAGCTAATCAAGACCATGTTCGAGAGACACACAAGCCACTATGCATAAAAGCTGTAAGAAGAGAGCAATTCCCTGTGGGTTGGAAAACAGTATATGCTTTGCCATTCCTCACAACAATTAGATCTTGAGCATTGATTTTATATAGTGATTACAATTAAGAGTCTTTCACTGCCTCTGACAATAATATAACACATATTACCTTCCTCCTCTAGTACCCAACGGGAGACTGGTGGCAAAATTACAGGCAGAAAAGTCGAGGGATTCAACCAGCTAGTTTGAGAGTCAACTAGGAAAATACAACCAGGATTACAGCCTCTCCAGACTTTGTGTTAACTAATGTAAAAAGTTCTCTGGGGTTTTGTTTTGTTTGTTTGTTTTTTCCCAAAGCTTCCACTTATTACAAGGAGCATGCAGCATTTCTCTGAAGTACCTTGTAAGCAATGATAGTGGGAGCCAAACATAGCTAAACAGTTCTGGAAGTGTATTTACAAGCCTAACAAATATGCCAATGGTTTCTCCATTCTGTTACACAATTATGCTTCTTGCCTGTCCTACACAAACCGCTTGAGGTGCAGAGGGCAATTCAGTGCCCAAAACCACTCCGGCCACTGATTTTTCTGTAAAGAGTTCCAGCAAGGGTCCCAATCTGCGAGAACTGTGATGATGATTCTGCAATATTGACATCTTTCTACTAGGAAGTTGACTGGGACCACCAACTCATTTCACACAGGCCATCCAGGAGCCATCAGATGATAATGGGTTTTAGTTTCCACCCACCTGGGCTACATTCAAACTAGTGACCTAAGGTGAAGGTCTCCACATCCCATTACCAAACCCTCAAGCCATTTAGTATCCTCGTGTAGTAAGCTTTTCCCTGCAGCATAAAGTCAAGAGACAGTAAAAATCTGTCTATATCTGAAATCTGTTCTCAAGTACATGGTCAGTCAAAGCCTTTTGATGCAAGTACATAGATGTGAATTTTCAGATATTAATTTGGCTGAATATTTTTCAGTCAATACAAAAAGCCCTATGCAAGGAGAAAACAGGTAAAAATTAAAATACAATATTTTGCCATAAAATCTGAAATTAATTGTTTATATATACCAAAAGTTAATTATTGGTATTATTAGATATTAAGTGTCTGCATGGTAATAATGCAGGAATTTGGAAAAATGTTAATAGTAATTCAAACAACGTTAGCAGTATTATCAAGACATTAAAGTATATCTACTTTTAATAAATTAAAAACCAAGCTACATGTAAATTATATGTTTAGCATTTAATGCTATATTCACATATTTTCTGTTTGCTAATGCTAGTCTTTTTAATACACAGTTTAAAATATTAGGAACTGTAAATTATGTTGTGTGTTAAATATGCCAAGTACTACAGAAGTGTTAATTAATGTATTATTAAAGCAGTTTTTAGGAGGAGTGAGAAGATATTTTAAGCAGTATGGGTTTCAACTAGAGTAAATGCTCATACATTAGCAATAAGTTTAACAATTTATTAAAAATGATCTTGTACTAAATAATATTAAAGGTTTTTTTTGGGGGTGGGGTTTTTCATTTTGGGTTTTTGTTTGGTTTGGTTTGTGGTGTTTGTGGTTTTTTTTTTTTTTTTTAAAAACAAACATACCAAATACTATGCTAGGTTAAAAATACTTACTCTGTACATTCAGCCTTGAATTAA
The DNA here is from genome assembly GCF_000690835.1 of Fulmarus glacialis. Lineage (NCBI taxonomy): Eukaryota > Metazoa > Chordata > Aves > Procellariiformes > Procellariidae > Fulmarus > Fulmarus glacialis. The sequence goes on along the minus strand of NW_009228906.1, from coordinate 26,316 downwards.
TCAGATAAAGATGAAAGTGAAGAATTTTGCCAACAGTGTTTCTTACTAAACTCACTCAGTTATGCCTTTCAGCCTGGTATATTTTATATGAAGGATATCTTGTTAAAACAACTGTTGAAGGCAAGTCATGTCATATCAACCACACACCATACCCTATGGGAGCTCAAATATTCCAAAATCTATGTTAATATAATCCTGCTGCACAATTCAACTAAGGAAATACAGCAGGTTTTCAGTGACATGCAAGACTTCATATAAGTACCACGTTATCTATATGTCTTCCAGAAATGAAGTAAAGCCATAGCAAGGATTATACTGAATCAATTTAGGAAGGTAAATATTGTTAACAAGCACCATAAAATAGCCTAGTATATGATTCTAATCTCTATTTATCAACTAACAAGTAGGCTGCACTTCTCAATGCAGCTTCCAACAATATATCTGTAGGACAGCAATATTCTTTGGCTCAAGAGACCAATGCAACTTCTCAACAAGGGGTTTGCGGCTTTCTAATACAAGATTTACTATGCATTATGCCATGTGCTTCCACCATCCTTTTTCAAAGTGGTTTTAAAAAAGTATGCGGCTTCTTGCCTATCTAAATCTTTTGAGTGTGTTTTGTCTTGGTCATAAAGACTAAGTTCAGGACATCCAGAATCTCCTTTGGATTACCTCCTGCAAAGACAGAGTATTGCTTGTTGTAGGATTTTGAACTTCAGAAACAACACACTTTCACAGTCATTTAGCTTTTGCTGAAAAAGAAAACAAAACAGGGGACTACAAAGGGTGCAACAGAGCTACTGGAGTTCATGGGTTCTGTGCTACTCCTCTGTGTGACATCCAAAACAGACTGAAAACTTCCACGTTACAGGGACCGGAAAGGTGGAGACAGAAACGGCCATGGAGATGCTTAAGAATTTTAGTAAGCTAGTCAATTATGAGTCCTTGCCAAGAAAGTCTTATTTTGTTTATTATTTGGGCTAGACCCCAAACCACTTTTTTTTTTTTTTAATTAAGAAAAAAGCTAAACAACAAAAACTTGGCAGAGTCAATTCTCCTGTTTAACCAGGCCACTCAGCAGGCTGACATTCAGCTTTTAGACTGTATTTTTCAAAATATTTTCTCTTTACTGACAGAAGCTGCTATAAAAAAAAATTGTCTCAGCATCCAGCTGGTGATTGACGGCAGGGCTGGAGAGACTGTGGTAGGCTTAAGCAAGGGAAAAGAGCATTAGCTGTGCCACAGTGGTGAAGTAGTATGACGTTTACAGGCAATAAAGAGGAGAGATAAAAGCACGTTCAGGACATGTTTTTCAGACAAAAGAATAAAAAAAACACTAATGATGCAATAATAGGCATGACATGAAAGTGAAAGTCTAGAAACAAAATATAGATAAAAACAGAAAAAAGCTTAAGATTCCATCCTGCTTTCCTAAAATGTTTCAATGGAAAAAAAGCAAGTCCACCTTCTAGATCTGAAGACTCTCTACATCTTCCTAGTATACTGGAGTATCTAGGATCCCAATTTTGAAGTCACAAAAAGCTGTTTTCCCTGTCTTTGTGTCTCTGAGATTCCAATTTTTACATCAATAAAATATTCTAGTTTTAAGGATCAATATTTGATTCTAGCCCCCAGCCAGACAGATTTTACCAAAATCCTGATATATTTAACCAAAAAACAGCCACAAGCACTCAGCAGTAAACATAGGTAAGCTTAGTGTTTAAATCTGACTAATAACAACAAGTGGTAGTCTTGGGTCAGATCTGAACATTTTTGCCATTCAAAAGGCCAACATTTTTGCTATCTGGGGAAGGAAGAAAACTGCACTACACAATGAGGAAACCTTTCTTCATCCAAAAGAACACCAGAAAAACCCCACAGCAGAAATCCCCAAAACCCAGAGAAGACACAAAGCAGTGAGTTTCACATGTGATTATGGAAGGGACACTGAAGTGTTCTTCTGCTATGTCCTGATTGACTCTGCAACTGATAATGCAATTAGCTATTTGCATAGAGTGCTTTAATCTCTCCATATGCGTTTTCTAGATGGATATGGAACTCAAAGGCCTTGTTTTCTTTTCCAGAAATGTTACAGCTGCCGTCAGCACATCTTCAGTCTACCTGGCCAATCTGTAAAATCTAAACAGTAAGCTGGCACACAACAGATCTTCCCTTTGACGCAAAACACTGTAGCAGCCGTGGAAGACTCCTCTCCACTCATCTAGCTGTTGTGTTTGCGTTTCACTACGTCCACGAGCTTTTAAGCCTCCTCTAGTCTAAGAAAACCGTGTCACTGTTTTTCGTGATTTCCCTGGCACAACAAGTAGGCATGGGCTTTCCTGGTTCCCCCTCCATGACAGCCTACTGTATTTCTGTAAGACAATGCTGGCCTTGTTCTCCAGCCATCAGGAGCAGAAGCAAAGAGCTCTAACCCCTGTGGTTTTGAGCTCACCCCTTCCAGTATATGTAGAAGTTGAAGCAAAAGAGATAGAGATTTTTCCATGGGTTCCAAAAACACGTACTCTTTACTTTCACTAGCACACAAAGCTTTAGACGATACAGCTCTCCAGTTTCCCCATCACCCATGAAAACTGTTTGGGCTTCGAGCAGTGCCCTCTGAGGACTTCAGGGCTCTCCCCTTCGCGTACACCTCTCCCCCCTCACCACCGCAGCAGTCAGCCTCTGCCTGTGCTATTCTCTTCGGCCACATTTACTCTGCCTCAGCTGACTTTCAGCTAACCAGGGACCCTGCTCCTGCACCTTGCACAAGTTTCATTCGTCTCAGTAAGCATGTTATCCATTCATCCCTCCCAAGTCCAAGTCCAGTGATTGAATGTCTCTGGCTCTACAGTTTTAAAGACTCAGAGTTAACATGTGCTCTTTTTTCTACTGCTCTGAGCACTCTTCCTATAGGCATGCTCTGAATCAAATAGGAATGATTTAACTTTCCTCTTGTACGTGTTTGTGTGTTCCTGAATATATATACATGCACACCAGTGTGACAACCAAACTCATACCTGTCTGCAGATGTAATTAGCTACTTAGGACAAGCTACAGACTCATATGGTGATCTACCCCCCCCATATGAACCACATATCCAGAGAATAATCATCCTAAATTACTAGGCATTTACACCGAATTTCTAAATTACAAACAGTGAACTATTGATATTGATATTCTTTGATCCATATGCTACAGATATTTTATATAGACTTATTTTACATTGTATTATGACATATAGCTGAGAAAAGAGAGAGTCTGCAGTAGATGTTCTAATTAGACAGGATTTTATGCACCCAGGAGTTAGTGACTATGCGAGGCACAAGACAAATGACAGACCAGTCTTAATGGCAACTGAAATAGTTAAAGGCAATAGCAGCCACTATCTAATGAAGACCCATGCATCTCAAGGAAGGTAGATCTTTCTGAATTTATATTAAATCCAATCTTCCTCTGACAATCTGGAAAAACAATTTCTGGAAAAAGCCACCTGATTACTCTGGTACCAACTGAAAACCAGAAGTGTGATCAGTGCTTTGGAAGAAAATAGACTTTTGTCAAACCACTTTTCGTTTTCAAGAACTACTAGTGAGCCAGAAAGCAGTTTGTTGGGTTTTAAGGACATATAAGACTTGAAATGACAAAAAAATTTATTCAAGGTATCCAAACTTTTTTCTTAACAGTTCTTGAAAGAAGTAGGGGGGGACATGGACAAGGGGGTTAAAAAAAAGAAAAAGGCTCAGAGAAAAAACACTCACGCACTATGCACTTATAAAAATTTATATCACATAGTAGGGCATGTTTTTAGAAAATTCTCTTATACATATACAAACCAAGGTTTTTTTTCATCTGACTAAAATGAGGATAAAAAACCAGCATGATTTTCATATTCTAAATCTGCTTTCAAATACATCATTGAAAAAGCCACATGCCAAAAAAAATCTGTAAGCAATAGCATGATAGTTCATTCTACCACAACATTTTTCTTCACCAGTGCGGTAAATTACAGCTCTGACCTAAATTTTCGTATGCTTATTGAGTGGATTGTTTACTACCGTATAATAAACATTGTAGCACCAGTATTTATGTTTTAACTACTATTTTTTGAGTCCTTTGCATCTGAGACCATAATCAAATTACGCAGTACAGTTCCCCAATTACCTCCCTGCTTCATTATATTTACCTGTTTTTCCCTGGCAGACGCTGTTTGCAGTGCCATCTGGAATGCATACTGTGGTCTCCCAAACACAAGCCTCAAGCCAGGGGAAACATCATTGAAGTGATGGGCACATTAAAACCAGTATCAGGCACTGATCTACCTGCCCAAGTGCTCCTGACAGCTCTACAGACTGCTGGTGTGCCTGCCATAATGAACAATGTACCCGTCTTTCTAGGGCTGGAGGTTAAGGAACAGTGAGCACAAGCAGTGACAGAGGAAGATATGGGGATAGCAATGAATAAATAGAAATATGGGTTAGTGGTGGGGAAAATTTCAGTATCAAAACATAAGTACGAAGAGGGTAAAACCCAGTAATTTCCTGTTTATAGTTACTACTGCATTTGGCCTAAAATATAATAGTTTTCTATTCTTGATGTCATCTTGCTATCTTTATGCAATATGCAACACCCGTATCAACTCAAACTACGTTTTTCATTCTAATGCAGATGTAAAATTTTGCGTAAACACAAAAATAAAGGGCTAGTATTTGCACACATTGGATCTGGTCATCAAAGCTGAACTTAGTTATCTGTCAAGCAAAAATATCTACACATAAGAGTCATCAAAGCAAGCCAGCCTGCACAGCCACAAATACGGTATTGTGGGTACAAATAGGAGGGGTACGATGACCATCAGTAAGCACTTACTTACTTTGAGATTTACAAACTAGTCTTAGATAAGCACGTGGAAAAAGTTAAAACTATATACGAATGTTAATCCAGAAGAAGCTACATACCAAAATGAATTTTAATATATTTCACCAAATCACCTCTTATCAAACATATATCTGTAAGCAGATAAGCCTTACACCATGCCTTTGGAGTAGACACAGAGCAGCAACTCCTAGAGCAGAGGAGCCTTTGTAAAGTCTTACTTGCCCTTTGCAGAGCCTGACGTTGAATAGCAGTTTCTGCTACACTCCAGCTTATTGCAAACATTCTAACAGCATATGGATAAAGAGTGTTCATAGGCAGCCAGGAGCGAGACCACAGCCAGGACTGTGTTCTCCAGTAGCAAGTAAAAGAAAACAGGAAAACTCCCAGTTGCAACCATGAGCATATTGCTGCCACGCCACCATAGTCCTTGTACTCAGATGCTTGCAAGAGCTGTACGGCCAGTGCTAACTATCCTTTAAAAAGCATCCAGGTGAGAGGCTCTACAAGACTGGAAGCTCAGAGAAGGGATCCACCTCCTTAAACTGTTGCTGAGGAAAAGGGCACTTATCCTACTAAAAGCCAGTGCATTGAACGGTCAGCCAATTCCCATACAAAAATGATCTGAACATCTGTAAAACATGACATTTATTCACCTTCCTTGTGACTTCTTAAAAGATTCTAAGAGCAGAGTCTCCCTCAAATTAAGGCAGAAGATCTGTTCCTGGTTTTCAACCTAAAATAGATGATGTCTGGTGTAAGCTAGGGAGAAGGGTGAATAGTTCATTGCTTGGTCTGTTTTTACCCTTGCGAAGTAGGCATTGCTGCAGGAACACATCAAACTATCTAAGCAAGAGAAATTAAAAAATTTTGAGTGTACAAAAGTTAGAAAAGTTAATGGAATTTTTGACATTCTGGAATGTATTTCATCCCATTTAGTGGCAACGTCAATAATTAGATTTCAGTTTAACCTCCAAGAGACAACCTAGGCCTGGAGCGGTTGATTTGCTCTTCTTTTGACATCTCACAAAAGATTTGTTTATAACTTGCAAGTACACTTAGGGAGGAGGTGAGGTAAAAATAAGCCAACATGAACAATGGAGAAACCCTATCTAATGAAGTTGCCTTAACCTGTTTAGTAAACTTACCATGCTCCCGTAAGATATGAAACTACCAGCTGTGAACTTCATAGCCATTCAGTAGTACTCTTTTATGGATGATTATCTGATTCCATGCCTTTTCTAGCAATTTCAATGCCACAGTTACCATTGATGCTGATGCCTGGTCTGGATACGTGCCTGATGCTCCCCAGGGTGATACGAATCAGAACTGCCTCTCTCTGTCATGCTGGGTCCAGCGTGTAAGATAACCATCACCAGTAATCAAGCAGCAATGCAGCAATTCTAAAAGCATGCTGCTACCCCTGGAAGCAAGGCGGCCTCTGCTATAATAACCATAAAATGCTCTCTTAGGCATGAGATCTAGGTGTTGCCCGAAGTACACAGCAAGGCATTGTGCCTGACTATGTTATATCACCAGGCCTTTCACTTCAATTTCGGCTGAGAGATTGAGGGGGTGAAAAAGCTCAGAATACTTTTGGAATGTTTTCGTTTACATCATTTGATTTCGAGGCAAAGGAGCTCAACCATGTGGGATTTAGTATGGATAGCACTGTCACAATTAATCAGGCAAATCACACCATCAGCAGGATTCTATGAAGACCAAAAGTGAAATATATGAAGCAACTCAGAAGATTAGGTTTCCCACCCTTAATTCAAGTCTACAACAAGAATATCTCAAATGACAAAAAACTTAATTATATTATGAAAAATAGGATTGATTTTTAAATGCAATACAGCTCTTGGGTCTCTTTATCCCAATAATTATTCACTACAGAGTCATGGAACAGCTAACGTCCCTTCAAATTCTACAATAGAAGTCTTATTTTGTTAAGCTTTGGAATCAAGAAAAGTGAATGACTAAAATCAGATGAGGTCTGCATTAGGAGCATTTTGCCAATAGAGCAATCTTGGTACACCACCGTGGCAAAGCACTAAGCATGTAATCAGCTATATCAGCAAAGGTCTGCTTTGGACTCATACAGGAAAATCACCACTTATTAGCAAAACAAGCAATATCAGTAAAAGAACAGTTTTGCAAGTAAAATAGTATCTGCTATAGAGGTTTTTGCTGATGCAGCTTTGTCCAAGTGGAATACTACAGCACTTAAACACCTCCAATTGACCAAGCTATACCAAAATATACTATAGACTTGGCTTGTATTCTGCTCTTAATCTTAGCTCAGTATTTCACTCAAAATATTTTGATCATTTTCTGTCCCTACTGAATAACAAAAATGTCTTAGTTCAACTTGCCAAGTTAGCAAAATATGAATGTCCTTTTTAGTATAGCATCCAGCTCAAAATGTAGAGCATGGCAGCATTCTTGAGGCAAAGAAAACACTGCTAGGCAAAGCAACAGTATATACTATACCAAAGCACAGTTATGATCAATACATTGACCAGTATTGGTCACTGATTATACAGGTGACGGACTGCCTAGTTTACAGCCTAGCGCAGGGACCGTCTGTGACCCTGGGGTGCTTCCAGACAGCCCTGGGACTAACAGGCTGCCAAACTCATTGCACCCTGCAGCGTGACTGGTTACACAAGCCGGTTTACAGCTTGAAAATCTTTGCGCTGCCTCCCTTTGCCTGGACTGCCTATATATGCATCACTGAGAATTGCCAGCTGAGAGTACTCTCAGAAATGGCAGATTTTCCACTAGAGAAAAGGGGAATGCACAACAGCCCCTCTCTCTCAGCCACGTGAAGCAGCACGTACAGTAGCTTACATGAAAGGATACGCAGAAGAAGGGGACAGTGCCAGTGTTCCCTCCCATAATGCTGTGATGACCTCCAATCTTAGAGGTAGCAAAGGTAATAATAATAGGTAGCAGAATCCACTGCAGTCATGAGGTTTTCGGAGCTACTGCCCTAGGCATGTAAATGAGTCACTGGAATTTAGCAAGGGGGTGGAAAACTATACAGGACACTTCTAGGCAGGGAAACGATTGATCAATGCGTAGAAATCAGCAGCCCAAGAACTCCACAAAGATGTGCACGGGCCTGGCTGTGAGTCAGCTGTGGAGGAAGCACACTGCAGTGTCACAGCCAGCTACGGACAGCTACATGAAATTAATTCATTCAACTGCTGCTCCGTTCCCCGCAGTCCATTTAACTGACTTTTGTGCGGAGGTAGGGGAATTTCACCTTTTATATAGATGCAGCTGGAAAGACTTTACACACAAATTATTCCCAGTACGCAACACATACTCTAAATAGTTCAGCCTGATTAAATGGTACATGATACAGCATCTTAAACTACTCTGCATCACAGTCTGCAATCTCAAAGATGGCACAGACCCAACATCACTTGGGAAACTGTAAGACAAAGTTCAATGCAACTATAAAAGGCAAAAGGTATCTACTTTCATGAGTCTCCTGTTGCTCAATGAGCAGAAAACTTTGAAGTGTGACAGATTGTGTCTTTCCTTCTTGTTGATCAGATTTTTTTTTTTTTTGTATTTGTGAGAACTTTACTCCCTATTTACTAGAAATTAAGGGCAAATCCTAATTATATACTCTTTGGTTCATATGGTATTGTGGCTTTTTGGTGTTGTTTTGTTTTGTTTTTTTAAACAACACCACAGGATTGTTTTATACCTAAAAATAACATAAATTAAAAATTGTCACCTTCTTATTGCACTCAGGTAGAGGCATGCTTTATGCTTCCATCATCTTTTTCCCTAAAATTATTGTATTTTCTTTCTTTTCAAAAGTGTGTGTAGGTATGTGCATATATGTACGTGTGTTTATATGAACATGGAACTTTAAGACCATAAACACCTGACAAAAAATGCTGTACAACAAAAAAATTTATTTTACAAAATGTAATGCAAGTCTTGTTTTCTGTACACCAGTTTGAGGTGATGCAGACTTTGCTAAATCTTTGCATGTTTTAACTGGAGCGGTATTTGACTTAAAGGGAAAGGAAATCAATATAAATACTTTAAACTGACTACAAATGCTGCTGAAATTCCTTTATGATAGCGGTAAGTCAACAGTTTTGTCATAGATAAGTCAGAATTTTAGTGATATTGCTGCATCTGGATGTGAAATGAGTTGTGTCACTTTTGTATCGTGAAGCCCTATGGCTAGGTGGGAGAATTAATAGATTGCTAAGCAACTTAACTTAAGCAAGGTACAGTGCTGCGCAGGTCTGCTATGTAGCCAACTTAAGGGGAAAAAAAAAATCTTCAGAGCACAATTTTGAGGTTTGCTCAAAGAAATCCTTTTGGGGGGTGGAGGGACAAAACATTATCCGAAAGCTTCATTTCTGGTAAACTCTGAACTTATTTTTCAATACAACATTATGCTTGATTACTTCATTATTTAATCTTCTAGTCATTTGAAAAACAGATTTAGTTCTAAATAAAAGCATCATTTGGAAATGAAATCAAAATTAATTCATTTAGGAAGAAAACTAATATGAAAGATTTCAGAGTTTCCAAAAACCACCTCTTTGCCCTTTTTTTTGGATAAACATATTCACTAAATTTGCTAAACATTTGCAAATAATCTAGCTTTGTTTCCAGAAACAGCCTTTTTAAAAAAAAAGAAAGGCATTCACTAGTAGCCATCACTACGGACACACAAATTTTCAAGGGATAATTGTCTTCTGTATTTCAACAGTACCACCATGCAAAACAAGCCTCACATTAAGGAAAGGCTGCAGCCATCTCGTATTGCTGCAAGAGAGTGTGCTCATGACTCACTGCCCCTGTTTGGTTGCAACTCATCAGTGCCGGCAGCCCTAATCTGCTCCCAGCCATTATGACCAGCAGCTCTGAAATATGGATTAAGTCTACCCCGAGTACTCTGTGCAGGGAAAGAACTCCTTGAGCCCTTTATTCCCTACGGAGTACCTGTGCAGGAGAATAAATCAGTGATGTGAAAGAAAACATAAAATCTTTCCAAGTAAAATTTGCAGATGACACGAAAGATAATAAAATGGTAAATACCAGAGAGTTGTCAGTTCCACAGATTACATGGCAGTCTGGACTCACCTGAATAAGATGTGTTTTAACACAGCTGAGCACAAAGCTGTCTATCTAGTAACTAAGAGCACAGATTCCAAACAAAGACAAAATAATAACCTAGGAAAAGGCATATGGATGATGGTGGATAACCAAATTAATATTAGCCTACAGTGCAATACCCTGACTAGAGCAGCAAAAAAGATCCTTTGATGTACAAGGAAGTAAACACGGAGTAGCAATAGGAAAGGATTATATAAGTCACTACTGATGTTGAGACGGAGAATCTTTCCATTTCAAACAGCATATAACAACATGGTTCTAGTTTATATCTGTGATCCCTAAGCACTACTACAGGAACAATTAATGGACTATACTACTATTCAAACTAGGAAGACTTCATCAAACAGCTACAAGAAGCATGCAAATTCTGGAAAACTTGCCTTGCTAAGAATGAGAAACCTATGTCAAAAAGGAGGATAAACAATCACTGGGTTACTGTCTACAAATATCTAAATTGAAGGGGAAGAACTGCGGAGTATCATGAATATTAAAGGAGGACTTTCAGCTTCTTAATGCTGGATTTGGTATGTTTCTGCTACATAAAAGAAAACTTCAGACTAAAAATAAGGTAACAATACTTTAATAATAAGTACAGTTCATCTAAAGAAAGGCAGGATTTTTTCCACCTGAAGTTCTCATAATCAGCATTTTCCCTCTAAAAAGAACCAGAAGTTGCAAGACACTGTTACTACCTTACGTTATTCTTTTAAATCAAAAGATGGCAAAGTACTGGAACTCTACCTTTCAAAAGCATACCTAAAATGTTCCAGGAGAGCTTTGTTACTGCAACCCATCAAACTTACATGCGTTTTAGGGCAGGTATTTGGCTAGCACCTTATATTTGGGGGATAATTATATCCCCTTCCCCCTACCCCCTTCCCCAAATTGTGGAATGATTCTGTAAACTGTTAGTAAGCCAAATGAACTTGTTATCTTGCTCACTGCTTCCCCAAGTAATATTTTGGATATACTTGGTATTAATGCTTCTGTATTTGTGGAAAGCAGCCAGTTACTGAAAGAGTAGGGGAAAAGTGAAACCTTGCTGAATACACAGAGTAGCTCAGTCACAGATAATTTGAATTGATCTCTCCATTTCTGAAACCAGTAACATGACTTGGAAAAAACCAAAACAAACCAAAACAAAACCAACCACAAAACAAAAAACACAAAACACAAAAAGAACCCTTCATTTCTGAAATGAAAATGAAATGCAAAAACAATTCCTGTAGAACACCAAAAACCCTGTCTTAACAGGGAATTAGCAGACTGTGACTAATATCCTATTGCAAGGGTGTGGTTAAGGGACCTAAAGACCCAGCCAGTTTAATGTGGTTTGTGTGCAAGACAGCAAAAGGTAATTGCCTAATTGGTCAATTGACCAATACCAAATTAACTTCAGGATTTAACTCAGAATAGATATTACAATTAAATACTGCAAAGCTTAAGTGAATCTTCAAAATTTGTATTGAACTATAAACTGAATAGGACTTTGTAAACCTAAACATTAATTATTCAGTGGAAGAAAATTTTCAGGTAACATGTATACATTGCATCTGTTCCCTATTCAGGCTACATCCCATTAATCTCAAAGTAAAATTTTAAAGTCAGTGCAGCATCTAACTGTGTCATAATAGAAATATAAGTATGACAAAATTTCTGTTATTGAAAAATTATATTTTTTGAGTGCTGTTCTCTCAAATGCTCCAATCAGCCAAGGATTAGATGTTCAACTTAATGCTAGCCAGTGATCATTAATCATTTTAAAGTGGCACAGCTAATCTCATTTCTCACCCAGAGGAAGCCCATTCTCATATCTTATGTGTAAGGAGACATTGGCTCACTTTTGGATGTGTTTTAAACTTGGTTAAAGACTTTTTTTCCTTTCTGCAAAAACCATCTGGAACAGCTCAGCACAGAGAACCCGCAGATCTGCTCAAAGCTACACAAAGGTGAGAGCAGACATAGGCAGCTGTAACAGGGATAAAGTTTTGCCAGGCAGCCTCGCACCAAGGCTGTAAGAATCAGGTGATTTATATTAAAAGGCCTCATGTTACATGAGTTAGTGTGGCTTCTCTGCCATTTGCTGATAGAGAATGAATTACGTTACTTGCTTCCAACATTTTCTACGAGGAGATCAAATTTATGAAGAGGAGATGTGTAAAATCTTCTTCAAATATACCTATTAAATTCACATTGCAAGGAGAAAAATCAAGATGTGAAGTGAGGGAACACCGCCCCGCACAAAGATCCGCTGTGCAAGAAGATGGGGCCCTCTCCTTCCTGTTTTACTAGAGTAGATCAAACTAAATAGCAGCTTCTTCAGTATGTTCTCTCTCAGCTTAACCCCTAAACATGGGATCCTGAAGTCATTGTTGGAAAAAAACCTCGTGTAGCCTACAGTATTGGTTTGAATGACAACTCTGTTGTCCTACATGTTACATGTTTTTCCTGCAGCTAAAATTATTGTTTCAGACTACTGTATCTTTTCCTCAGCTATATGATATCAGATGAGTCATGACATACAAATAAAAAGTCTGAAAAGCCTTACATCTTTCTAATTCAATTTATGCGCAACACCACCACTAAGAAACAAAAAGATGGAAAAAGATAATGGCCTCTCAGCCATTATCAACTACTCTGTGCTGCTTAAATGACTATACTGACCTGAACCAGCAGCCCAGCTGCAGAGGAGCCAGCAGCGGGTTTTAACCCACTTTCACAAAGTTGTGAGTCTCCATTTGGAACTATTAGCTCCTCCTCTGCAGGTCTGTTACTGCTTCGTCCACATTAAAGTGGTGATGAGGCCTGCAGACCACTTCAACAACCTGGAGAAATCCTTCATCTTCCCGTGTTCTGTATCTGGTTGAACTCCCTCACTAGAAACCCTGGGAGAGCTATCTGACCCATTAAAAGTTCTATATTCTCATTCGTGTCTTCTACTCGGGCCATGAGATTTCTTGGGCATACAAAGCAATTCTGGTTTTGTTTTACCCATTTGATAAATAAACAAATCTTAATTTATACCTTAGAGGCTGACAGGAATGGTTTAGCTTTGTGCCTCCTTTTCTCAGTTGTACAAATATTTATGGTTTTGAGTCAATATATAGTCTGAGGGGAGCTTATTTTGGTCTGTTAAGTTTGGTGTTTTGAGCATTTACAGACTCAGGATGATAATATGTGTATGACCAAGCTGCACCTTCCAGGACAAATTGCTCCACTTCTTAGACTGAAATCAATGAGCCTTCTGTTCTGTGCTCATTTCACTAACTTGCACAGAAATGAAGGAAAAAGAGCTAATAAGACCATAGCTGTATTTCTGGGATTTAAATGAGTGAAGTGTTTTCCTTATGTATTTATTCCATGCTCTTGATTTCAGAAGAAATACCTTACTGTAGAACTCTTCCCTATTCTCTATACTCCTGAAGAGAGACATGACCTTTAAGTCTGCTTAATATGGACAGGAAGAAATGAGGATGAGATGATTCTTCGACACTTACTTTGGAGATAGCACACAACAGCCACCACACAGAGAATTTCCCCTCACAACTCACGTGATACTCTGAAGGGCCACTTTATGAATGGAATAACCTCCAGGCTGAGATAAAAAAAAAAAAACCTGAGATATCCTCTGCTTGTACACAACAGAGACTCCCTGCAGACAAGCAAAAAACCCCTATTCTTGACACGCCATTACTCCGTGTAATTTAGCAACAAACAAAACCGGGGCATGGGCAGGGAGCTGTGCTCCTCTTGGGCTATCTCTGGAGATCTTCTACCTCGGCTTTGTTCACTCTTTGACACTCCATAAAGGTGAAGAACAGTGCAAACCATAAGTGCCTGAGCAAGCAGAAGAAAGGATTTTCAACTCTGGCAGTTTGGTTATAGTGAAGTAGCTAGAACTGAACAAGAAATATTTTTTTTTGTTGTCAATTTTGTGTGACATCACAAAAGAAGAGCCTGGACACTCCTGGCTACAGCTGTGGGGACTAGAGAAGAAAAGGGGAAATATTCAGGAGTTGATGGACAGTCGTATTCCAGGCCAGTAACTGACAGGTCTCTGGTTTTACCTCCATAGCTCGAGACATGTCATCTACTTCAAAAAACACAATGGTAAAAGCTTTTAAGAATGCTTGGTGTGTTAGTCTCTACCACTAGTGAACACAGAAACAATTTGTAATTATTTTCAAGCTTACTTTAGAGATTTTTAAAAAGCATATTTACATGTTCAGCCACCTAAAACAACATAGACCCATGGCAGGGCAGGGGGGGATCTGTTTTTTTTGCCAGCTTTTGAAACTGTGTGTTCCACCCTGTTCCAAGTGGGATATCTAGCAGTAACTGTAAGACTCAATTGCAAGAGGATCATCAATAGCCTAGAGGGATCTGTATTAAAATATTTACCATTTTACCTATTTTACATATGTTAGCTAATGTAATCATTAGTCCAGCTCCTCAGGAACTTCTGTTGCAAAAAGCTTTTTGCAATTTTTTTTTTATAGTACTATAATGTATTTATTAATCTACACCTTTAAGAACTCTTACAAACTGTTATTTCTAGTATGTATTAGTACTAAGATTTGACTAAAAAGGTTACTTCCCCAAATGTTTTCTGAAAAGCATTTTTGGAGTAGAAGGTCATGGTATGATCCTTTCAAATTTTTACAGAAAGGATAAGAATATCTCTATTTCAACTGCTAAGTAGCTTTACACAAAATACTTCTAGTAGGTACGTGGTTAAGCATAAATCCAGAGTAGGCTCTCTGCATAATACTTTTTTTAATTTTAAAATGGGTTGGAGGAAAAAACAGTCAAGCTCCTAAATCCACGATTTTGTGTCCTGGTCTACGCTGTATAGCCAGTCCTTAAAATCCCTTTAACTCCCAGAATAAGTAGTGCGCTGTTTTGTCCAGCCCAGAAATTATCCTACAGGAAAAAGGAGGGTCATGCAGCCCTTTCTATTGACCACCAGTGGCCTTTTTACATCATTCTCCCTTCCCCAATCTAATCAGGGGAGAGACTGAGCCTAGAGATGCACATAAACATCTAGTACCAAACATTCACATGTCTTGTAGCACTAAAGTATAAGCTTTAAAAGTGTCATGAAAATAGCTTGATTTTTTTTTGGTCTTGATTAGCGAGAAGTTTTCAGTAACTTGTTGTTACTACTTGTTAACAACTTCAGTTGTTGTATCATTGCAAATAAATTAATATGGGAAAAAGTACCAAAGTACCAAAAACATCCATTGAGAAGAAGACAGAAAGAATGCCTCAGAGAACTTAAATAGCATGGAAGAAGTACTGAGAGAAAATTTCACTAATCAAAAAGCACTCTACATTTTCTCCAGAAAGACCTAGCTGTTAGTTTTCCAAAACAATCCATGCTTTTTACAAGTGAAGTGAACTGGGCTATAATATTTCAAAATTCATATTTCACGTATGACAAAACAGATGTCAAAACCAACACTGTTTCATCACCAGTCTGACTTTTGGATTTTGCCTTTTTTTGAAAAGCTATTTAGCCAATGCCTATTTGCAATTGTATACCTACTTGTAAGTGAACATCTACTATTCCATTTTGTGGTCAGCACAGCTAGCAGTTTTTAACTATACTGACTATAAATTCCACCTAATTTCCAAAATTAAGATAATCAACTATGTTGCAACAGTCAGAGTGAAGCTATCGCTGTATTTAACACTCATGACAAACCACGCCAAGTTTTCTTATTTCCACAAAGTTTCAAAATCTTGAAGTTGTTTTAAAAACTGATATAAATAGTACACAACAAATCTGCTTCAAACATTTAAACAAATGAATACATTTTTATGCTTACTGAACTGAATTTACAAGAAAAGCAAGACCACTGAAGTTAAGTTTTATGGTGACATTTAAAACCATGCTAGATCTAGACTGCTTCAGTTACCCTGGACACTGCCATTATTTGGAGAGATAGAAGGGAAAACCATCAAAAATTCAAAAAGGGCAAGAAATATTTATAAGTCAATGTAAAATCATGAATAAATCATATCTCACACCAAAAGTAGCCATTCACAAAAAAGCCAAGCAAGAGGTCAGATTTTCATTTTGGCTCACCAAGTTACATTGATGCTGTAATCATATTGATAAATCTAGATTTCCCTTTTCCTCTCACTTCTGTAAACCAAAATGATACTCTTCATTTACACTGAAGTAACAGCTTTTACTGATGTGGTTGTGCTTATTACTAAAAGAAAAGATTCAGGAAACAAATGGCAGGTTATGGAATAAAAAGAGTGGATGAGAGAATATGACCTAAAAATTTATAATGAGTATGACCACCTTGCCAAAGAAACATTTTGTTGCAATGCAAGGACAATTGATTTTTAGAAGTTAAGGGGTTTTTGGAAAGCGAAATCTATTATACACAAGATGATAATGATAACACTGGGATACAAAACAAGAATATAGCTGGAGTGTGAAAAGTAAATACTAAGTGACAGAAAGCAGTTTCAAAATCCAGTGAGAGAACAGAAAATTCATAATGCATTTGCAATATAGTAATACAAAATCATCTACAATATACCTGTCAAATATATACTTTTCAATTCTATGTTGAAATAGATTATTAAATCCTTACGACAGTAAAATAGAAACTTCACTGATTGTAAAAGTAACAGAAGTCAGGCACATTGCATTTGCCTGCCCACAGCAACAGCACTTTTGTCAGAAGCACCAGTAACGATCTTGAGTTACGCACAAAAGCGGGCTCTGTTAGGGCAATGGACAAAGGCAAATGACTGCGAAGCAAGAGGACTCAACTTCAATTTAACTGTCCTGTAAGGTACATACTAATTAGCTGCAAAGCTATGAAATCCTAGCTAGCATGTTAAGTCTGCTACATGACAGTATAATTTGACTTCTTAAAGGATTATGCAAATTACAACTCATCATTCCATTACACGACTGAAAAAAAGTGACAGCTAATTTATACATATCACACCTTTCAAATCCCTAAGACGTGAAGCACCTGTGCAATACATTTTGCCTAGATTTTCTAGTGTATACGTTCTTGATTATTGCACTGTACGGAAGCATATCTAAGAGATTTAGTAAAGTCATAGAGTTTTTTATTTGCTTTTTAGCTTTTAGAGCACAATCCCAAAGAATTAAACAACATATTTCTGTCCCTGCTGTAGAGGTTTTGCACGCAAGTAGAAGTGTACGGTTTCAACACACGTGTAATTTCTGAATAGCGGGAAAGCACGAGCACTAAATGCACGAGCTAGAGGCAAGACTCACACAGATTTCAACATACTTCTGGTAGGTAGATTCACAGTAGATTCCGTCATATCGGTAGATTTTCCTACATTCTGATTGGTTGGGCAGAGGATGCTGGACAGTTATTCTGTAGAGGCATCAAAAACAGATAGACATGACTAGAGGTTCTCTACAGGTAACTGTAATGCAGGACAAATCAGTATGTTGAAATTGATTTTTTTTTCTTTTATTTTTAAATTAAACAACTTTCTGATCTCTTTAAATCAACTGCCTTGTGCACATAACATCCAGAGTTTCCACTTTTCAAAATTTGCACTGAGAGTAAACTAAACTTCAGTTCTCCACAAGAACAGTATTTTTTTTCCCGTCAAATAAAAGTGGAAGAGGTAAAGAATTTTATGAACCGAATTGATACTTCACATAGTTCGTGTATATACAATAGTGCTTATAAAATTGATTATTTATTGTTTACAGTTGCAATCCTTCCTCAGGCAGAACATCCATTTATATCAGCTGGGAGTTTGTCCAGACAAAGACCAAATAACCCTCCAATTTAAAATGTCAACAGCAATTCTCACATTTGCACAGAATGAGGATGTTGTGGCATTATGAGGACTGTGATTGAAGGTGCTCAGCACCATCTGAATAATGCCATATGTTCTCGGATCGACTGAAAGAAAATGAAAGTGATTGGCAGCAATCAGGAGGTGCGCAGCATCTTGTAAAATCAGGCCCTAAAAGATTTGTCAATCATTCTATTATTTACTCCTCCCCAACTCCCTGTTAGCAGAAAATATAATTTGGCTATAAAAATTCAATGTTGTTTTTAAAATATACTTGGGAATTGCACACAAAACAGTACCCACTAATTTTTTTTTTTTCCCTCCCTCTTTTCTGGAATAAACACACATTTTAGATGCTTTTCTATCTTCCACAAATTAATACCTTTGTCCCTTTTAATATATTGGTAGTTCACTAGAGCAAGTATAAATTATTTGAGAAATTTTGCAGATTTTTCAAATGTAGAAAAAATATACTTGGGAATTGCACACAAAACAGTACCCACTAATTTTTTTTTTTTCCCTCCCTCTTTTCTGGAATAAACACACATTTTAGATGCTTTTCTATCTTCCACAAATTAATACCTTTGTCCCTTTTAATATATTGGTAGTTCACTAGAGCAAGTATAAATTATTTGAGAAATTTTGCAGATTTTTCAAATGTAGAA
>NW_009228906.1:6825-7737 GCF_000690835.1 Fulmarus glacialis | reverse complement strand
TTTTTTATTTATATTATGTCTATATAGTTCTAAGCTAGTCTTGTTGTTTTAAAATCACGTATTTGTTTCAACAGTAATTTGAGACTGGAGGTTTGAGAAAAAAAATTAGCATCATTATCCAGCAGCAAGCTTTACAACAAAATGGAAAGTTATGTACTGTGGAAACTGAGGGCCTTCCTCAATAAGACTACACAGAGTGGCAAGCGCATACCATTTCATGTCTTAACAGCCCTGGTCCCTTGCTTACTTAAGTTGGAAACCTGGTCTGAACATGCCTCAGCACTGTTTTTGGCCCATGGGTACCCACATGCAGGAGGGCGGAGACAGCTATGTGGTGAAAGCAGGACCAAACACCTCCAAATCCTGGGATATGCCTGCATTCACCAATTAAGGCATCGCCAGAGAGACTTATTTATTGTGATACCCAGGGCCTTTAAGTTAAGTTAGATGCCTAAGCACCACACACAGTGTACGAGGAAAGCTAAGTATCTTAAAATAGGATTTGCAATACAAGTGCTATCTGCAGGGAACCATGCAAGCTAGTAAAAAAGAAATCCAGAAGAGGAGAGTTTCTTCTATGTCGTTTGTGCCTGAGAGACACAAACACTTTACTTTGGGTCACCCAGAAATGCCTACATCAAAGTGAATTCAAGTCTCAAAATCATCAGTGCACCATCACATTGGCTGACCCATGCTCCAACTTTAACTCCCCCCCTGCCTTTTTTTTTTTTTTTTTTAGAAGAGATGCCTGTTTTTACACAGCTTCAGCAAAGACACAGGAGAACTAGGCTCTCCGTGCCTTTCAACCAGAGGATGTTCAAACTTGCATCCCCCACAGCTCCAAAGATTACCATAAACTCCTTGATAACAACTATTCTAAAGCGAGGGACACGTTAACTCCTCCTGCTAAAA
>NW_009228906.1:0-2500 GCF_000690835.1 Fulmarus glacialis | reverse complement strand
CCCTGCCCCCAACCCAACATATTGCTGTGAGGAGACTCTAGCAAGGCAAGTCAGAGATGAGCTTGAGGGGCTGCTTTCTTCTTAAAAGAACATGGAGATAATTTGGAGAGGTTATTCACCTATTTTGAATTTTCTCTCTTGTGAGAGAGACAAAGAATAGTATTTTGCCACTCCTCATATTTGGATGGGCCAGAAGAACAACTATGGAGCAAATGACACTCAGCATTATACGTATGCTGTTGGTCTAAGGCAAAGCTGGGTCTCAGGCTCCCTGTTGTCCTGGTATGGATGAGAGCTCACTGAACGCAACATGGACGACAGGGAAAGCCATCAAGTGTTGTAACTGCAGACTTCATGGACAGCAGTTAGCTGACCGTCCTTACTCAAGATGGCAATCTGAAAGTTCTGCTGGGTTCTTGAGCATCCCTGTGGAGACTTGGTAGGCTGTGGAGAATAATTTTCTTTTTCCCCTGCCTCATTTTGGCTGCCTAACTGTCATAAGGTTCAGATCTGGTGCTTACAGTTAAATCTGGTCATTTAGTTTCCAGACACTTAAATATTTTTCCCATGAAATATTTGAAAATAAGCCAGAAATTGTGCAAGATCTACCTTTCTTTTCTTTAACTTTGTTCCTGTCTTCTAAGAATTCCCAGATAATTATAGGCAGAGACCAAGGTGCTACGTTTAATGCTGTGATTCTTACACACCACTGATTTCTGCTGCTTTTCCATGCCTGCACAGATCAACATAATTTTTCAAGCTTGTAGTAGTAACACAGGCTTGGTGTTGGAAGCATTTTCTGTGTAGGAAAGCTCTTGCATTCAGGGATTTACCTCCTAATCAGTAAAAGTAGCATGAATTAGAGCTTCTTCCCTCAGAATTGAGAAATTTGTTCTGAACGGCTTATCTCCTCTGTTCTTACCCTGCGAATATCAGCATGGTAACATTGCTTCCAGAGAACAAGGTTTTTTCATTGAAAACTTAGAGAGGAAGAGTGTGAGGGCCCAGATTCAGACAGCCCTAGGCCTCAGTTTTCAGAGACAGTTGGTCACTGGGAAACATAAGACTTGGTGTCAGTCAAGCTATATGAATCTGGTTCAAGGTTTCTAATTACTGTGAAATTATTTTTATGAACATTAAAACATTTCATTAGCCTTTTCTATTTTGTGAACATATGAACTTCAGAATTTTAACAAAAAGAAAGAAAACCAAATTTCCACATCGTAGCCAAAACTTAAATGATATCAGCCGTGGAAATAGAAGAGATTACAGAAACTCAGATGTACTTAAAATTTCCAAATTAAAACTTGTCTGCATCTTCTTTGCTTTGACCTCTGGCCAGTTTTTCCCCTATATTACTTCAGCTTTCTATGTATCCCCATATCCTTTTTCCTCACTTTCTTATTTCTCTCATTTTTGTGCATAGACAACTTCGGAATGAAACCCTACCACTTTTTTTTTTTTTTTTTTTTTTTTAGCTACACACATGAGTAACATTAACAGAGTAGTTATATTCATACTTTCTTTTTTAAAATAAAGTATTTTAAAGCTAAAACATAGGATCCGGTACCAGATTCCTTCCTACCATGTGACAGAAGCTTGAATGATAATAAACCAAAGAGGAACATAGACAATTACTCTGTTGATTTGACCAATGCTGAGAGACAAAGGGAGGATAATCTGGGCCTTCTGCCTGACACTTTGGGTATCTCTGACATCCCTTCAAGAAAGGAAGGGACTGAAGCAGTCCAGCCACCACTATAATCACCACTCACTTCTATCCCTAGTCTGTACCCCCAGGAGAAAAAAAAAAAAACAACTTGAATGTGTTTTCTGTACCATCAGGTTTCTAAGCAGGATACAGAAGTGTTACAATATCCTCTAAAACAGACTCAGGTCAAGATTTGAGGAACATCGGTGTAGGCAGAAAAGAACAAGCAACAGCTCAGAGGCACCACTGAAATGTATGATAGAATATCATCGATACAGACCTTTGTTTCTAGAAATAAGTATCCCTTATGGTCCATGTTTTCCTGCTGCCTAAACCAGAGTCCTATACGAACGATAATAAGCCAAAGAGGAACGTAGACAATTATTCTGTTAATTTGACCAATGCTAGAGAAAAAGGGAGGATAATCTAGGGGGTCGGCTACTTAGACCATGGGACTCGCTTTGAGAAACCTGGTCTACTAGGGGCTGATGGGGTCCATCTGTCAGAGAAGGGGAAGAGCATCTTCGGTCATAGGCTTGCCAAACTGGTGAAGAGGGCTTTAAACTAAAGTTGCCAGGGGAAGGGAACCTCAAGCAATCCCACTCCTACCAGTTTGATGCCAGTGCCAGCCCAGAGTCTGAAGAAGGATCAAAGGTCAGCAGGAGAGCACCTGAAGAGCAGCACAAAATGGGGAGCCCCCCCAGCCAGTAAGTCAGCTTCATCAGGGGCCCAACTTAAATGCCTTTGTGGAAAATGCACGTAGCACAGGGAATAAACAAGAGGAGTTAG
>NW_009228905.1:0-46436 GCF_000690835.1 Fulmarus glacialis | reverse complement strand
ATTCTATGATTCTATGATTCTACTCAAAGCAGCATCAACTGGAGCAGGTCATCCAGGACCATCTCCATTTTGACTGTCTCCAAGGATGGAGACTCCACAACCTCTCTGGGCAACCTGTTCCAGCGTTTTAGCACCCTCACAGTGGTTCAGTAGGAGGAACTAAACCTGAATAAAATATTGGAAGTCGGTCTACTGTCTATGTATCTTTTGACAAAGAATGTCAATTCTGTATCTATCAGCATATATTTGTAGCAATGTTGTGTTAGTTTTGCAGTTGTACACTACTGTGTAGATCAAACTGCGTGTATGGCAACTATATGCAACCAGTAGCTTGGCTTAAGTTAAATGGTCTTACAAGCAGCTATTTGCCCTATTTGCATCAATGGTAAAAAAGTTCAGTATTTAAGTATTGTTTGAACAATATTTCTAGCATTTTAAAAATTTTTCTTCTCTCTCCAGCTTGGCCTTGGTTTATTAGTTACAGGAAGTAAAATTTAATTTCCAAAAAGCTCCCAACTTTGCTGTTTATTTGAACTTTATGTCATTATCTGAACTTTCCAAGTATCTTGAGATTGCATAGTTGTACTGTAAACATCATGAGAATAGGCTTGTACTGGCTTTCTTAAGATTTAATACTTTTGGCTTCTTATGGTAGAACGTTGATCTTGAGCATTGTATTATTCATTTGAAATTATGGTAATTAATTTTATAAATTGCATGTACTAACAGAATTTTCAGGGTCTGAAATAGAAATTGAGAGAAAGAGCAAGTCTTTTAGATAAGTTCCAAAGCCTTTGGATAAGCCCATTTTCTATAATTGGGAAAGCATCGCCTATTTATTAATACCTTAAAAGGAGATACATAAAGATGATCATCATTTTTAGAAAACCTCTGAAATGTCTGCTCTGTGCTCCTTCCATGAATCAATTCTTTTGGAAAGCTTCAAGATCTCTGTAATGTGCAAATGCTGTGGGGCTAACTTGTGTGGCCTTACACAGAAGGAAGGTTCTGAAATGCCCCAGGGGAGGGACTTGGCCTGGGACTTCTTTGCGTGGTTCTGTTGTTCAAGAAAAGATTGAGCAATCTCAGTGTTGTTGAAGGGAGAGATGCTGGGCAGAATACTAAACTGCTAATGTGCATTCTAACTTGTGTGGTACAACATTGTGGAAAAATTGGTAGCAGTGAAGAAAACTCACTTCACCTCTCTGTGGGGACAAGGCATGTGGTGGACAGAAATCTGGCAGAGCAAGGGTGGTGTTATTTGAAAAAAGCCACAGCAACCTCTGTCTCTCTCCCCACTCCCCCCCCTCCCCCTCCCCCTTCTCCTTCAGTAATACAACTGCAGGTGTGTAGTTTTATGTCAGTTCTAGGGAGCAACTCGCACTTTGTGGTCAATTTTGTGGTAACAAACTTCAGGGATAGGCATAGGAATGTATTCTTTCTCCAAAGTCAATGCAGATCTGAAGGCACTAGAAGTCTTTTTTATGGTTTGTTCTTAAGTCTGGCTGTAAATATAAAAGAGAAGAATTGAAACTAAATCAAATACTGTTTTAATTTTACAATTTAAAGGATATGCAACTTTAGCGTTTGTGTTACACATGCAAAAATTACACAGGGACATTAAAAAAAAAAGAGTAACTTCGTGATTTTATTTAAGTGCATTTTTAACAGCATGTGCTTTTTGGTCAGCACATTCTGGTTTAGATAAACACTGTGTTGGCAAATGGTGAGTGACAAGGAGTGGCCAGTTAGCAGTTAGCATGTAATCACTGAATGAGTCATGAAACCAATATTATAATAATTATGCCACTATGAGATCAGGTTTGCAAAGCTCCACATTTGCAAATATACAAGCCAGTGACTGAGAAGGTTTGTTGTTTGGTTTTTTTTCAATGTAAGTGAATTGCAAAAAGGCACCTGTAACATAAATCAGTCACACTGAAATGGGAGATGATAAAATGCAAGTGCCTCCTAGCTGCAGATGGTAGACATGCTGACTATTGGTTTTGTGGGTGATTTATGATACAATGAAAAATACCTGTTGTATTTTGTGGTTACAAATATGTTGATAAGGGTACAAGGCCAAGCTAGGATTTTCCAGTTGTTGGTGCCATCCTGGCAGTGCAAAAAATCCACAAGTCTCACATATAAGCAATCTGGACTTCTCTTACTGTGAGGAAAACCTCTTAATGGTAATAGCCAACAAGGCCCATTACATGGTTGTATATGATGCCAGTCTGCAATGCATAATTGTATATGATGAACATAAAAGGATGTGTTTAAAGCACTGGTGGGCAGCAAGAAGGGACAGTCCAGACCTCAGTACCGGGAGGCCTGGATGACCTTTCTGTTATGATGGTTCAAGAACATCCTATCAGGATTTGAGTCTTAGCACTGTATTTTTATAATCACAGATCATCACACTGTGTGTAATGCATTAAGAAGGGTCCCAATAGAATAATTGACTCTGTTTGTTGTCCTGGATACTTGAAAAGAGAAGTTTGCTCATCCAACCTGAAACTTTATGCTTGGGTCTGTGTATATTTAGGAGAGCTTTTCATATGTATTTTGATTTTTCTTTAAACAAATCTTTTCAGAATTTGCCTGTTCCTGTTCAGAATCCAACTCTGATTTAGTTTGTGGGAATTTCAAAGGTGAAAAAAGGAGAAAAAAGTAAAAGCCTCTTTATTGATATTGATATTATTATTATTACTATTATCCAAATTAAAAAAAATCTGATGGTGTGGGAGTTGGATTTAAACATTAGGGGGGCACAGTTTCAATTTAATTTGCTATATGTAGGTAAACCTCTTAATTTCTGAAATACGCCAGTTCTTTGTGCACTAGTCATTGCCAATGCACATTTTCAATATTTAGTGATCCAAATGTGTAAAAAGTTGTTGCAACTTTTTAGAAATTTTGAAAATCAATTTACACATCATTGTAAGTTGGGATGGCTTCTCAGTGCCTAATTGTCATCTCTGAAGGATGTAAGTCAGATGTAGAATAACTAATATTAAGCAGGTATGTTGTTAGATGTGAAATCACAATTAGGTATTCTGTTTTAATCCTTCTCTTTTTTTTATGTTTGGTTGAATGCAAGTAGTGTCTGTTTATAAAGAAGTGATTAGTTCTAGAGAACTACTTATTCCCCTCATTAAATTATATTTATTGAAACAGAATAATTTACATAGTAATTAATTATGATATTACATGCAGTGGGCTGTTATTTTGATTGAGAAATAAGCCTCTGGAGCAGATGCACTCTTGCTGAGAAAAAAGTTTCCCTTTGGATTCATAAGTAAGGCACGTGTGGAAAAAATAATGTAGAAAAGACTCACAGAACTGTAGTTATTTACTAAGTTCTTCAAACTTTAACAAAAAAGTTTGTTTTGAAAGATATGAAGAGCAAATTGACCAGCTGCATCTTTGCTTGTTTAATAAAGGATTTCATGGCAACTTGGCTGGCAGGTCGAGTGCCTGTTATTTTTCCTTTATCTTAATTCAGCAAAACCCCAAAACATGATATCAAGCAACAGATTACTGTTAGAAAAGTGATTTATATGCTTGGAGCCATGTATACATCGTATTATTTAGACTTTGTGGTAATGTTTCGTGACTGATGATTAATTGCATAGGCAAGGGGTTATCAAAGGAAGCAGTAACTCAAGTAACAGTAGTTTTCGTTTCTTTTCCAAAAATTGCATATAATTGCATATACTTGGGAATGCTGACAGTTATGCATTGATTGCAAGCATTAAAACTTGACTTAAGTTAATGAGCACGATTTTTGAAGATTATAATCCCAAGAGCTGCCATTATTTCTGCCATTTGGAATAAATACATCTATTCATACAGTGACAATAAGTTTTAAACTAGGAAAAGTTCATGAAGGAAGAAATTCAGAAGCAGTCTGTGGCACCACACCAGTTTCTACTGCTCAGGAATCTGATTCACATTTTTAAAAAATGTATTTTGTATGGGGCAATCCATAATTTAAAGAATAGTTAATTGCTAGGTATGAATGAATCTGGTTAAAAATGACACAACGTTAAAATGAAACTGTGAAAACATTCTTGGAATAAAGTGTCTCCCTGCAGCTTCTGGGGAAGCTGGAACTGGTGAAGGAGGTCCTCCGGTAAATAGGAAACAGAGTGAAAATGCTTCTCCAGCATCAGTCACTTGGTTAGTAATCCAGGCTACTTTGTTCTTTTGCTCTGTGTTCATTTTCACATGTTCTATAAGCCAGCAACTATAAAAGCAAACTTAATTGTTTTGCTTCCCTTTTTGGTCAAGTCGCTCCCTTAATTTCTCAGGCCTGGAAGATGTGCCTTACTTATGATCCACATATTTTCTGATGACAGTTAACCCCGTTCTCCGATCCAGTGAGAGGCAGAAAGCAAGTTTATTTCCGGGTTTATGACAAGTTTTTGTTCTGCTGTCTGTCCCTCTTCTTGCCCAAGCAGAGTGGAGAGGCAGGCTTTCCAGCATGTGGGCCGATTTATGCCATGTGTTTGAAGCTTGGAAATTATAGCTGCTTTTCTTCACTGCCTGATATTCACTTTCCAGGAATCTCGTTTCGTAGAAAGAAGCTATTATTTCTTGTGAGGTTTCCATCCTAGTTTCAAATAATAAAGAGATCAGAATAAGAACAGTAGAGACTTTCATCTCCGGTTCAAAACCTCGTGTATATAGACATGTCATCACAGTCTGAAATTTCCTCTTCCAATTTTATGAGACTTTTCTTTCGTTCCTAAGGGATATGAGGGCTTCTCCTTTCCCTATAATATGAAGAAGGAAAAAAAGTGATGCTATCAAAGTATTTTGGGGTGTTCTGGTTGTGAAACAGTCCAGAGAACATAAAGGCAGTCATTTACTTGGCCATGGGGAGGCAAAGAAAAAGAAAGAAAAGTGACTGTAGAAACAAATAGAAACATATGAGCAAGCCTTTCCCAAGATAATTCCCAGATCATAATCCTCTCTCTGACAGGAGAGGCTAGTTTGCTGATAGAGAAAGACATGCTAGCCACAAATGCAGCCTTATAATATATGAATATTGCCTTAATACTTCAGGTCAACCTTTAAAACAAGTCTTCTCAAAATTCAGACTGAGACTTAGAAAACCTGAGAAGGTATTGAAATCTGCTAATAAAATGATTTATGTAGCTCTGTTTCCAGCTTTTTTATTTATAATATTGTAAACTTTTGAAGTTTTTTTGTTTGGGTTTTTTTGTTGTTGTTTTTTTAGCATCTTTGAAGTAATTTTGAAGTGTGGAAAACTATTAGGTTGGTTGTTTGTCAAAATAGATGTTTTACCCTTGACTATAAAATGAGGATGATTGGTCACATGGAACAGAGCAAACTGCAGAACCCATCTCAGAATGTTTTTATCCAGAGTACACAGGAGAAACTTATTGGGATGTGAACATAATCTGGAATTTAGTGGAATGTTCAGTTGAACCACCATTCCCATTTAATTTGGAATATTCAAATACTTTGTTCAATCACTTTTGGTTTTAGACGGTGAAGAGGTAAATACAAATCAATTAGTCTTTTTTAGATCAATGATCATGAACATGTTGTTTGGCATACATGCAAATGGATGGACTACTTTGCTTTAAAGCTTTTTAAAACTATCTAATCCTGGGACGCTGGAGCCTGCAATTTTCTGTATACCAGCTTTAATAATGACTAATGAAGTATAGCTGTGGTGAAGCAGCTTCTCTTGTGCAAGCAAAATATCTTAATATAAACAGCCCACTTTTCTCATTCAAGTAATTATTGAGTCAAAGCCAAAGTAATTGTTTCAAATCTGTTGCAGTTCTGCTCTGGAGTGCTGTTCAGAAACGTGCTTATGAACGAATTCTCAAAAAAAAATTTGGAGCCTGCCTGGAGAATCCTTATAGGAATGGGGCCATTTAGGCAGAAATTGTGCATTTCTTTGCAAAGCTCCATTCTTCCTTTGGTGGTCACCTTTAGTTTCTTGAGGCAGAGATCCATGGAGGTCCATGCAGCTAGAAAAGCTCCCCGCTCCCTACTCCATTTGATGATTCTACCTCTTTAGGTGGGATGCAGAGCAAACAGCAACAATTCAGGTAAAATTACCTTAGGTGTTGAATTCAGACAACTTTGGCAGGAGAACATCACTGTGAGGGATGGATATCAATTGGATACTGATGCTCTTCAGATCCAGCCACGTAATTTCCACAGGACCTTAGCAAATATATCTCTCTAAAATGACAGGAAGGAAAGGTTGAGAACACAGATGGAACAAGACTTTTTCACTGCTCTCCTTCTCTCTTAGTTTTCCGGCTCAAGTTTCTGTGCCATTTTATTTAATCCTCTGTTTAATTTCTATAGCAATAGAAAGCTATGCTTCTCCATACAAGAAACAAAACAGCTTACTCCCTGACAACAGAAATCAACCTCTCACAAAGCACACAGCTAGTTCAACAACTACACACAGCAACAAAGCATGCAATTATTTCACAAATTTTCAGTTTTATAAGCAATATTTGAAGAGGTTATTAATATTAAAGCTAGTCTTATATAGAAAAAACAAGGATGTTCACAAGCAAGGAGGATTCAGTCTTTGAAATACCCAAACTTGTCTTGTCATTCAGTGCTCTTTTCTTTTTAAATGAAAATGTGCTATAAGCACCACTTCTCAGTTGCACATAGGCAGGCTTATTTAGATTGTGCTGTTTATGACATTATAATTAGAATAAGAAATGATCAAGATAAATGTGAATGGTATGGGTAGTAGAATACAATAAATATCTTGAAGAACCTTTGCCATCCTTTGAACATCATTTGTGCTTACTGTTGAAAGCCCAATGAAGGCAAAAGTAAATATCCTGGGTTACAGTATGTAAGTAACTTCATGGATTGTCTGGAGCACAGGAGGGTAAAAACTCTCTAAAATAATGGAGAAAAGTGTAACAAAAAACATCATCTCGTACCTGACAAGGGAAAAATTAAAAGAGAAATTAAATGCAAATTACGAACATCAAGGGGCGATGAAATAGCTTATGATATAAGCAATGATTTCTCCCTTCTCTAGTCTCTTCAATTCAAGAGTTGCTGTTTTTTTTTTTTCTGGCAGAATTCATTTTTTCTTGTTACAAAAATAAAATTACATGGTAGTCAACCATGCAAATATGTTACTGATCAGATTGCCGTAAGTGCTAGTCCATAAACTACAGCAAATGAACAGCTGATTCTCCTAGACCTCTGTTGCCTCTGCACTCTTGTGGAGGATGGATGGCAGGTCTTGGTTAACCTTCTTAGCTGCTGTAAACTATGTTCATGAATCAGAACTCTTGGGTTACTTAAATCTGAAATCTCTTCACATTATGTTGCATCTTAGAAATCTAAAGAAATATTACTTCTTCAAAACTCAGATTCAGTCACATTTCGCCCAGAGAGCATCTACAGTGGTCATGTTATTGTTACAAAAAGTGAGGAATCAGAACAGTCTGCTTGAAAGGTGTCGTGGTTTAACCCTACGCAGCCGCTCCCTCATCCCCCGCCTCCGGTGGGATGGGGGAGAGAATCGGGAGGGCACAAGTAGGAAAACTCCCGGGTTGAGATAAAAACAGTTTAATAATGGAAATAAAACAAAGTAGAACAGTAAGAGTAACAGTGAGAACAACAACAATAACAGAATAGACAAAGCAGGCGATGCACAATGCAACTGCTCACCGACCACAGACGGCGTGTCACGAACGGGGGACGAGCCCCTCCACACACCTGGTTTTTATACTGAGCATGATGTCACAGGGTATAGAATATCCCATTGGCCAGCTGGGTCCACCACCCCGGCTGTGCTCCCCACCCCCGGTGCAAGCATCACACAGCAACAGCCAAAGCATCAATGGGCCATCAACGCTCCTCTCATACCAAACCCAAACGACAGCACACCCCCCAAGCTACTGGGAAGAAAGTTAACTCTGTCCCAGCCGGAACCTGGACAAAAGGTCATTGAGATGTTTAAGGAGAAATGAAGTGTGAAAGTCAGCACAGGACTGCAGTGCACCCGCAGAGCCTTGCCATGGTAGAGATGTGTATCGGGGTTTGTTTTGTGAGGCTTCATAGATCGAAATATGTACCATTGTGTTGACAGTGCTAAGTAACTTGTGAAAAGCAATATCTGCTGTCCTAGTTCAAACAGGTCATTATTATCCATGAACAAATATGAAGCTGACAAATAGTGACTGCTAAGCTTCCTTTTAGTTATTCTCTTGGCCTGAATCCTAAAGACACTACATTACTAGTACAGAAATGGAGTCTTGGGGATTAAGTGCTGAAGACTCCCTCCCTTAACTTACTTCCTCCTTTATCAGAGACACAGCTGATTAGATAGGAAAGCATGCTGGCTGGCGCCTTCCCATCCCGCTTGTTTTTGTACCTCACTGCTGTGTTGTGCTGGGTCATGTTCCTATTCATTTTTCATGACCTTTCCTCATTACACCGTTTTTAATTGCAGCTTGTTTCTGTGACCTTGGAGTCCTACAGGCCAATCCAAAAGATCAGGCACTGTGTTTTTAAGTTACCTTCTGAAAAGGTTGGAAACACGAGGACATTTTTCCGCAAAGAATTTTGTGTGTATGTGTAGCTTTTACTTTTTTATCATATGCTATTTGGCTCAGTGCTGTGGACTGTTTTTGCAGCCTGCTAGCAACTTCATGAATTCTGGTGTTGAATGATTCTCGTTTACAAATGTTTTATATTTGGTATACATGTGGCTGTTTTATAAAAAACTAAATAAACAACTAATATCGCATAAATATCTGTCTTTGTTTCAGTGTCACTGCTTTGCTGCTTGTTTCTATACTGACTTTTTGTGTTTATGCCTCTCTCAAAATCATGCAGCTGTAGTGGCTTTGAACTCACACCTGTTTATTGCAGCCAGAAACAAATTAGATTATGTGTTGAACTTATGCTACAGGCAATAAACTGAATTAAAAATTTACCTATATACCTTTTGATGTGCTTTACCACATTTAGATACCCTTGAATAGATATTTTATTTTGATTTTTGGATTTGTTTAATGTTTTATTCATAAGTTCCCTATGCAAACTTTCAGTTGATACTCAAGTAGTTTAAGAAGTATTGTGATCCTTTATTGATGAAGAAATGGATTATTACTCGTTAAAACTACTTCCTTCCCATCTAAACCCATCTTCCTATCAGGTTCAGAGCCAAAAAAGGAAGATGTGGAAATTGTACACTATGTTTTGAGAAAATACTAAGTATGCCTACCTGTGTAAGAGTACAAGAACATATTGTTATAGATCTGTTCTCCCTGCATTCTAAGTGGACCGGATGTGAGGCACGTCTGGCCAGGTTGTGTAACCTAATGTATGTGGCACTGAGCCTGAGTTAACATACCTTGCCTCTCAGCATCCAGTTAATATTGCTGCATGACTTCCGGATTGGAGCTTTCTTAGAGCTGATGAGCTGGGTGGAGCGGATACATGACTGTCCGTACACAGTCTCATGTCAACATGCTCTTAATGCTCCCTGAAAGGGATTGAGAGCTGAGGTATGAGCATTCTGTGTGTAGACAGTACACGCCTTATACAACGCTCTTGCATTGTCTTTAAGTTACAATTTTTAATGTTGGTGCCTAGTATTAAGTATAACCTTTACGTTAGGGGTCTGATGCTTGGATGCATTGGGTTCTTACAGCTCTCCCTAAAGGTGTAAGAGATGAAAAAAAAAAAGATGGAAAATCTGGATTCATCCAGATGCTTACGTTTGGATAGAAGTTGCCTTACCATAGGTATTTAAATCTGTCATTTCTGATGTTCATGTATTTTATTATAAAATCCTGTACTAGATGCAGAGGCAGATGCAACCTTGATGTAAACGGGAGGATTCTTGGAGCTAAATGTCCTCTTTATTTGGTATCCATGCCTCAGAGGCAAATTAGACTTCCTTGTACTTCACCAATGGCTCTTCCTTTCCGTATCTCCTCCTGCTTGGCTAGTTCATCTGCAGAAAGAAAGGGGCCAGGATGTTTCAGCACCTCTTTGTGTAATTTCAGTTCTTTGGAGCCATTGACTGCTGCTGTAAATCAGAACGGTCTTGGGGTTGAAGTAGAAGGACAGTAGTCACAAGATACAGGGATGCAAACATTTGTTTTATTCTGTGTGTCTCTACTTTCTAATGGCAACAATACTCTGAATCATAATAACATGAATAATAGAGTACCTAATAATAAAATTCCTTTGAATAAAACCTTGCTGCTCAGTGTTCATAAAAAAAGGTAGGGTTTTTTTCCCCCAAAATGAATTCAAGTATATTTGAAAGGCAGAACTTTCATTTAGAAGTATGTAGAGCTCCAGCATAATTTAAAATATTGCTTCTGTTAATTCTAGCTTTACTTTCATGTGGTGATCACAAAGGTAATACTTCTTTTCTAGAAGGACATGTTTCTTTTTTTTCTTAAAAACAGTAGATGAATGCAGGCTTTTGACACTAATAAATAGTGCTGAGAGAAGTATTTTTCTGTGGTCAATTGCTTTGGAACGAAACGTGGTTTTTAAGTTTCTCGGAGGATTCACTCTAATAGGATAAACAACTCAGTCAGACCTAACATTTATGCCTGTCAGCCTTTACACTGCCAAATGGTTAAATATTAGTATATCACATATATCAACTTTGTTTCTTAAAATAGTATTGCCTCTTATTACAGTACCTTTGTTAAGTACCTGCTGGCCCCAAAAGATTCAATTCCACTGAGGTTTTGTTACGGCAGCAGCAAAACAATCTTTTGTCTTATAGCTGAAGCACAAATATAAAATTACAGGAAGAATTTTGAAGAGAACTTAGGGTTAACAAAAATATGCTGCTACTGAAGTTAAGGGGAAGTTTGTCTTCTATTTCAGCTGAAACATAGCAAGTCCCTTGTCAATAGCTTTTGAAAATCTCTCTGAAAAGATGAAAAGAAAATTATTTAAAATAAATGGAATTGTATGTTCTGTCAATCCTTCATTGCTTCCTTTGCAACTTGAAAAACCTATTAAACCTGACTAACAACAACAACAACAAATTTGGTTCATTAACTGCCATCAGTTCAAGGTCTTCCACCGATTCCCTTAGGCACCGATGCAGGCTCCTACTAATTAAGCATGTAAAGAACATGTGATTTGTGCTTAGAAAGTATTTTTCATAATTAGTTAGAGCAATCTAATAAAAATGTGTAATTTTTCTAGCAGGAGATCTCACTTTTTGAAGTGCTAGGTAACTAGGGGAAGGAAGTAATGTTTGATAAATTTTATTCTCTTTCATTTTTGCAAAAAGAACATGAAAAAGAACTCAACTTCTCTCAAAACATATAATTTGGTGTAAGTCAAGTTTATGACGAAGCAAGAGACAGTGTCTGTTTTAAGGAGATGAAAGTTTCATTCCTTGTAATGACATTGTGGAAGAGGCTAAAAAATTAGTAATTACCTACTGCTTATGACGCTACCCAATGGTAATCACTGTACCAAGGGATAATCCAAACAAAGCCTTCCTCATCATTCCTGGAAACAGCTCCCATTGTTCTTGTTCTGGCTGCTTCTGATGATGTAAGGTAATAATGGGCAGTAACGCTTTTCATGCTAAATATTTCTGAGTCTCCCACATTTGTGAAACAGACTGAAAGGTAATAAGAAAGTCAAAAGAAGTTTAGAGTATTTTCTTACCCAATCCCTGAGCATGGCTGAGCACATCTCCTGTGTAGTCCCTTTTAAGAATTAAAATTATTTTTGATCTCTGTAGAAGACATAAATATACAGCCTAAGAAGAGTGGGCTGGTCATTGACAACAACGGGACCTAGGAGTAATTTCCTTTAAGTGGGCTGTATGAATATGATTTATTTATTCAGTTCATACAGAGACTCTCTTCTTAACAGTCAATATGAAAACAATTTATCTTAATATGCAACAAAAGAGGCAAATTTGTTTCCAGTCAAATCTAATGTTTTGTTCAACTTGTATATTTTTTTAAATGCCAGTTTCAGCCAGCTCTAATAAAAATGAAGAGGTTGCTCAAAACCAACCAGGCAAGGGCGTTTCCTTCTGTCTGCAACATTGTAAATAAGCGGTTGATGGGATGGTTGGGGTGCCTGAGATTCAGTGTCTGCATTAGAACTCATGCTTTCATTCTTTGGTGCAATTAATGCTTTCATATTTTATATCAAATAGAATGATTTCTGCAGGAGAGAGTGCTTTTTTATGGGTACCGTAGAGTATAAGAATCTCCTGTAGGAGACCACAGAATCAAGAGGACTGTTTGATTGAAATATTTGTTCTGACTCATCACAGAGAGGCATTGACCCTAATTCCCAAATATCCTGGCTGTGCCATTTGAGTTCTGGATTATAAGGTGGAAGGTGAACGGTGACACTTTGCTTTCATTTATTTTAACTGGTTTTGTGAATGTAGTCCCTTAAAATGAGACCCATTTCAACACTTTTCCCCCCAGTCCTTCTCTCCTGTCGTCCCCCCTTTCTTCCTTCTCTCCCCTTTTTTTTACATCTTTCTTCCTATTTAGCAAATTCAGATCAAATACAATAATGTTTTCAGGGAAATTTTTGGCTTTCCAGCATTTGTACTTAGTTATAAAATTATCATGAGAAGCTGAATATAAGCAACATTTATGGTATATTATATATACTCATACCCAATAGTTATATTGATTTGATAAGGACAGATTTTGTAGGCAGAGTTGCTTATCTCTTTTTTTACTTCACTTATATTTTTTCTTTATTTTGTTTTATTATTTTATAGTCTATTTCCACCAATAAAAATGGTCACTGGAATACAATGCAAATTGCCTATTGTTCAGATTTTAGGCAGTACAAGATTTAATTTTTTAATTTCATTGAAATGGATGAAAATAATAACAACATAAAAATGTTGTTTGCTTTTCAGTATTAGATGCTTACTTAGTAATTTGGCAGATACGACAAGTAAGGAGGGTATTTCCTGATGGTTGACAATTCATTGAGTTGAGTGCCAACAGCAAATCCAAAATCCCTTAACTGTTGTTAATTAATTACCAGGAAATACCCGGCTTGGGTGGAGTGGGTCATTATGCTTCTATTCCAATGTAAAACTGTGAAGGGTGAAAACAAATCAAAATAATGTACAAAGTGGATTGTACAAAGCTAGTACAGAGACCAAACTCTGTATATTCACTGTAGTTATGCAGTGACACAGGCTGTCACAGATGCCCTATTCACAAGCACAGCTCAGAGACATTAAAGCCAGAACTTCAAGGTGCCTTTAGGTTTAGAACTGCAATGGGTGTAACCAGGATGTATGTTTACAATGGGATGGCATTTTCTAAAATGCACAAGTGAACAATGAATATGTCTCCTAGAAGACTGCCTTCTAACCCATGTTCTTTAAAAATTACATTTTATATTCATGTTTGAGAATGGTTTTGCTTGTTGATACTTCAAAGCAAGGGTACTTATTCACACAGGATAAAATTAGGTTACAAAAACTGTTGCAAGATACCAGGATTGCTAAAATGTGTCTCTGAGTTTTCTTCGGTTATTTTAGATTACAGTCTACAGTTGCTCATTTATTACTGTAAATTGCTTTACTAATAAAGATGAAAGTATAGATAGTCCATGATAGCAAATCATATCTATTTCACTCAAATTATACCATTGTTTTGCAATATTTCAAAGGAAAAAGGAGGACAAAAAAAGATCTTTTTTCCCCAACACTTCCTCTCCCAAGACCTCCATGTAATCATTAATCAAGAGAAATCTTATTTTTTATTAAATTAGAATCCTAGTCTAAGGCATGAGGAAGATGTGATTTAGAGACTTTATGGTTCTAAGATAGGTGAGATGTAATACAGTTGTTTCTGCTTATACAAGTCCAAGTCAGATGACAACCAAATCCAGAGAGCTAGTTTTAATTTCTTTATAATAAGCATAGCCAGTCTTCTGGTGACAATAAGCACAGGTAAATAAAAATGGATACAGGTGCATTTCATATTATCTCAGACTACATAAAGATTTTTATTCTGGTTTTGTGGATGGTTTTGTTGGCTAGCTTAGCTTTTCAAAGTAGGTTATAATTAACTATTTTTGTAAATTGTTTTTATCGGTTTATGTTGTAACTTTCAGATGAGCTTTCCTCTCCCCTCCTCCCTCCTTCAACAGCGATATAGTTATACTTGGAATGTGCTTACATGTACATAGTCAAAGTTCAGCATTTCAAATGCTTTGGGAGCCCAAACCTATTTCAAGCCAGAAAAATAAAGATTATTAAAGGGAAGAAACATATTTATCCCTGACACATTTCATAACAGGACAGAGTATATATGCAGTTATACTGATCATTTTATCATTTCCATTTTTTAAACTTCCCATTAGTATGTACAAACCTGTCTTAAATACAAGAAATCCAGGAGTGTAATTTAGACAAGGACATTCTAAGTACTTAGGACTTTCACTTAAATTTTTATTAAACAAAATCAGAATTTGGTGAGGATTTTGCAAGATCACTTTGTGTACACCAAGACTCTTTATATTGTTCAGAAGTAGATTTGACAGACCATCCGAATTTGTATTAATCAAGGAAAGGTTCCCCCACTGTTCTTCATCTGGATGTGCAATAATTTTTTTCCATGTCCCGGCAGCATCAACACCTGGTGCTTGAGTCCTACAATTTTTCGATCATTGGACCTTCAGCAGAATGCATGTGCAGGTGGTGCAGGAGGTGGAGACACAAACGGTATGGAGAAAGAAAGGGGGAACTGTAGGAAGTGTACAGCAAAATAGTGCATTTCCTTATATTTATGAAATGAGTGAGTTCCCACACATTACTTTTGACCAGAATTGTGTTATATCTTTTGAAGAACCCTTGAGAATCAGTTGACACCAGGGATAGATAAGTCATGGAGCCCCTGGAACCTTGCCTTTTCTCTAATAAAATAATTCAGATTTGTTTTTCCAGGGTGCTGTGTCTCAGCAAAATTTTACCACGTTGAGGAAGAAAAGGAATTCTAATGTATCTTAAAAAACCTAAAGAATACTACTGTTATTCAATGGCTAGTTGTTTAAATTTAAACA
Organism: Fulmarus glacialis; assembly: GCF_000690835.1. Lineage (NCBI taxonomy): Eukaryota > Metazoa > Chordata > Aves > Procellariiformes > Procellariidae > Fulmarus > Fulmarus glacialis. The sequence continues at coordinate 31,346 of NW_009228905.1, read as the reverse complement.
ATGTTTAAATGGGACAGGAAAAAACTACCGATAAGAAACAATGTAGTCTAATGGTAAAGATATTATGATTGTGAGCTTTTCAGTGATCATTGTAATAGTTCACGTACTTTCATAACAGAACAAGATATCTTGTACTTATAAATGAAGGGTGGATATTACTGCATAAATGAAATACAATGCCTTTCAATCTCTTTGTTTAGATGCTGTTTAAATATGCAGTTCAAATCCCACTATCACTGAAGTGAGTGATACAACTTCAAAGAGAGCAAGAACACACCCGCTTTATCTGATCTAGTAGAGATACAATGGGACAATGAATACAAGAACATTTTTATTTTTTCAGATGTAAACTTAAGGATAAGGAAGGAATGTATTGTATTGCTCTGTTTTCCCTGTGGGACACACCTAGCAAATATTGTAGTATACTTATTTTTTTAAAGAAGATGAAATTGCAGATTTTGTTTGCCACCAGATCCCGTTCAGGAGATTCAGCCATATTTCTTTTAAACTAGAAGTCTAAATTACATTTCTGTTGAAAAAGCTAATATTATATGGCCTAAAACTCAGAGCTACTGATACCCTAGCCCTGTCCTAATCAGAATACATTCTTAATCAGAAAAACTGACCAAGTATTTGAAATTTGGTCTCTCTTTACCAACACAGTTATCTTTCCTAGAAAATGCAGGGAGAGTCCATTTGAGTACCATTGGAGATCAAAAATAATTAATTGTTTACCTGAACTAAAGGCAAATGATTGATATAATAGTATGCATTACAGAAAAATATGTCCTTCATGTTTCTTGTAGGGGGTACTTTTTTTTTTTAATCTTTCCTTATTCAAAGCTGCTTTGGATCTAGTCAGAATAGTTACATTATCCCCTGATTATTTGGTTCCATTTTGTTTTATTGCATGTATTGCAGTGTAAAAAAGGGATACTGTCCTTAATATATAGTAGTCAGATACTCTGCCAATGCCCTTAAGGACAATTCCATTGGCTTTGTGCAGTAATGAAATAAAAAAGACTAAGTTTATTCAGGCAGTAAGAGAAACTTATTCTTTTTTTTTTAAAAAAAAAAAAGTTGTATAACCTCTTGATAAGTGTTTCTGTGAATAGATAGATAAGAAGACACATGTTTTACAAGCCTCTGACACACAGCTGTTCTGCCAGGCTATTATTTCATGCAGCAAAAAGTGAAGGACTGGCAAGTTTGTATAATGATGCACTTAACTATGTCTTAATAAAACCCATTTTGAAGCCCGTGAGACTTTGAGGATAGAAATGGCATATAGAAATATATGCTTTGTAACTTATCCAGTACAATGATTAGAGCTACTGTTACAGGAATAATAGTTCTTGCTGAGACAAGGAACAGGAAAAGGTTCTAAAATTGCTGATAGAAATCTTGGAATTGGATTTCTTACAGATTTCTTTGGTCATCTTGGCATTTTATTTCATTATTGCACACTGAAGCTTACTAGGAAATTAGATAATGTATGGATTTTATTTATTATACCCATTGTAATACAGTTAAGTCTGTATTTGATTCAGTTTGCAAATATAAAATGTTTTTTATGTTATTTCAGTTCAGAAAAGTATTGAAGTGTGTGGGAGTGAATATGAGAATATTACTTCAATTTTTTATATGTACTGTTATCCAGTAACTTTCCCATCATATTGATTGTTTGTACATTTAACTTGGACAAAATTACCCTAGCATTTAAATGAATCTCTGGATGTGAAGCTTTCAAGTGCTTTTTTTTTTTAAACTTAACTTTACTAAAAATCTTTACTAAGATTTTTCAGTTTTAGCTTTGTTGTTCTCTTCACCAGTATCACATGTTCCCTTAGATGCTGTGTAAGTATTTATTCTCTAGCATAAATGATGATAAATGTAGTAAAATATTTGGTTTTTCTTCTAATCATTGGTAAAGACATATTCTATTCAAAAGACACATACTTAGAGTATGTATTTTGAATAAAAACATTTTTATGAGGCTTATTTTTAGACCAGTGCTTTAATGTCCATGTGATAGATCCTTTGCTGGTGTAAATCAGTGGAAATATATAAGATGACATCCTCTGGTGATCTAACACTAGGACCTCCTCCCACATCCCTTGAAGATCACAGAATAAGAGTAATTATACTTTTAAAAGACTTAACTTGACATCTCAGCCCTTCAAATTTAGCCATTATGCCTTCTCCACTAACCTGTGCAAAATAATGATGTTACACAGGCATGAGAAATTAAACCTTTGCCTGTGTTGTCTGTGTCGTGGCTTTTCCCTGGTTTCATCCATAGATGACAGTGTATGTTATGTATATCCAAGGTAATCTAAGGTGGAGCAAATTGGATGTTTGATCCAGTGTATCTCATTCTAGTGCCAAATTTTAGCTGATAGTTGCTTTTGTGGTTTTGCGGGTTTTATCAAAATCTACAGTGTTTTCAAGTCACAGGATAATCAGAACACACTGGGAATATACAGGTGTAATTATAGGAGAAGGACTTTTATCTTCAGCACCTTTACTACTGCCAAAAAAAGTAAGACAGCACACAGCTCAGAATTCGTATCTTGTGGTGTTTGCAGGTTTAGCAGTCATGGGATAAAAGTTATGTTGTTTTCACCAGTAAACCAGACAACTTGATTGTATGTATCATTGGCACATGTTGTCAAGACAATTTCAAAGCAGTTGCATGCACTAAAAAAAATAGTATAGCACTTTACTGAATTCAATTCAGCCTACTATTTTTATGCTTAATGTATAAAATAATAACTATGAAAAAAATGTTTTCTGTGACATGAAATTGCTATTGTACTTGACTTGCACATTTTAAATTTTTTTGTCATTACTCTGCCTTTTTTACTGATTTTCAATTCAGCTGTCTTTATCATCTACTATTCATAACCTACTTTTTTGCCTGAAGGGACTCCCTTTGTTTTAGAGACAATGGGAATTGTCTAGTATTAATTCTAACTTCTAAACAAAGCCAAGCGGTAGCCTTTCTGCTACCCAAATATTATCAGTATATTTATTGTATGTGGTAGGAAAACTTCAGGTTTAATCTGAAACTATATCCTGCAGGATTATATGTATGCATACGCACACCGAAGTTAATCCTGCTGGAAATAAAAAAAAACGAATGCAAGTCTTCCCATCTCTACGTCAGTCTGTACAGCTCAAAGCAAAAATTTACGTTGATATTTCTGAGAAGGTATAAAGTATTTAGATTTTTTCCCTTTTAATGTTAGCTACATGTGTAAAGGCTAGACTGAGTAAGGGGCTAGTTTTATCTAAGAATTAAGTCCTCAAAGTAGACTCTAGACATAAGGATAATTTACCATAAAATACACATATCTTGAAGAAGGGTCAGAATTAAAGGTTTATTTAAGTGGGCTGTGATGATCAATCGGCTGTCATCTTATTCCACCATGTGAAACATATTCTTTTTACTCAAAAAGAGAGTTAGAGACATGCTAGCTGCTGTAAAAGCTGAAGCTGAAAGGAAGAGATGTATATTTGAACTCCTATGGTAGGAGGAGAGAGTTGATTGTTACACAAATTCTACATTTGATCACCTCCATATTTCCTTCACTGAAAATGAAAGTAGCAATAATCATATTTTGCAGGACTCAGATCTTGTTAGCATATGTTAGACAATGTTCTGAATCTGATGACTGAATCAAACGTCAAAAGGTAGAGGACAAACATTTAATTTCTCATTCCTAATTGGGTTTAGGTGAGCACTGCATTGGAAGTGGACAGGAAGTTGCTCTGACCTGTGGATGTTCTGGAGCTGGACAGAAATCTGTCACTTGTGTCAATGCACAAACCACTCTAGTTTCAGCAGCAAAAGTGACTGTTTGGTATGTCAGTTTGAAATTTGAATGACTTTGTTTCATGCAGTTCTTCCACAGCGTTCATTAGGCCTCTGTGAGCTTAGCTCACATACAATCCTTTGTATGTCTCTAGAAAATTTTAGTTATTTATTAAGTTAAGTTTAGCTTTCCTTCCAAGTAACCACACAGTTCTAAAAAGGCAAAGATGTCATATGATGGTATTTTATTCCAGGGATACGTACAATTCAGGTCAATGGAAGACTTCACTTTTAAATAACATCTTGAAGAGATTCTTCTGTTTCCTCTATCTCCTCTCACCAAAATCCTTTCATATGCTGAAAAATATGATTTTTTAAATAGCAAAGAAACTGTAACATTCTTGATCATTATTTGACTTGTTCCCGGCTTTATAACACATTCATATCACCTTTTCATCTCAAATCAGATCCTAAAATTTCCCTCTCCCTTATTTTTATTTCTGATTCTAATTAACTTATTCGTTTATTCAGAATGGAGAGACTTCCATTAACATGTTACAATTGTCATGTAACTGAGGAACACCACTTTTCAGATACTTTTTCAAATAGATAAAATGTATGTGACTATCTAACACTCAGTTGCAAAGCAATGGAAATATTCTTTGCTTTTGATTATAAAGTTTTGGGCTTTTGTTTTGGCAGGTTCCTCATCAATATATAAAGGATCTGTAGCATTCACTGATGATCTCATAAATGACATATGTCTTATTCTATTGCCCATATTTTCTTGCTTTACTTCATCAGTTATGTCATTCTTTGACGCTTTTCCTATTGCTTTCTCATCACTTTTCTTATCTCTTTCCACATTTGTTTCCTTGTGACATTGCCTCATTCAGTACATTACACCCTCCAAGTTCCTTGACAGCTTCTAGATTAATTTCTTTTTTTCTTTTATGTAAAGGTTTTGTTTAGCCTTTGATTTATATTCCTCTTGTGCCAGTTCCTTTCCTGCAATTTCAGTTGTACAGTGCTCTTTCAGTGGTATTAAGAATTCCCTGTGTTTACTGGAATGCACACCATTAGGATATTTCATAGTCACTTTCTGGCATTTTGTATTCCTCTGTTTCTATCATTTGTTATTACATCTGGACTTAAATTCTTGTTAAGCTCAACTGCATTTGATTCAGGACATGCATGAGTTTTAAATATACTGAGATCCTCTAATCAAAACTTATTTTTCAAGGAATTTCTCAAGCAAGGTTCTTCTACATCCTGCTCCACACACTCTCTCTTTCTCCACACCCCCCCATATATGACTTGCCCCTTCTTAAAATGCTTTTTATCATTTCTTTAATTCATACATAAACAGAAGCATAGTTTTCCATACCGCTGGTACTTTTAGCATAAATTATTGTCAAAAAATAATTTTTGAGATTGCCCAAAGTAGGTATAGAGCTTGTGCTAAAAACAAGGGAAGAAATATTTCCCCCATGAAATTCCTTTGATTTATAGACAATGACTTTGAACTCTTGTTTCAGAAAATCTCTTTTTTCCCTTGTTATAAATTACATATTAGCAATGGAAATTTTTCATAGGTTTATTAGAACTTCATTTGAGTCTTTGTGTCATTTCAATGTTAAAGGCATTGTGGATATCAAAGATTATGAAAGAACATGGCTAACTAAACATATTTATAGCAGGAAAGTATGTGAAAATATAGCAATATTTGACACTTTTTTTGCTATTGTGAAAATACCACTATTTGAGCAAAATTTCATGATATTAATGAACTTATTCAAAATAAGTAAAACTTTCAGAGGAAGCAGGCTTAGACTGACTTGTGACAAAAACAAAGGGAGATCTGTTTCATTCAGAATTTTGTATTACATTATTTTACTGTCAGTGAATTAAATGTTTAACATGTCCTACAGCCTTAAAAATAACATAACATGTTTCATATTAAGATACTATAATTTTCCATTAAAACATCATATATATTGAAAATTAGCACCTTTCCCTTCATTAGGAAAGCTGAGAAAACTCACTAGAATTTATAATCTAGGTTTAAATTCAAATAATATTGCCAAAAGGAAGAAAAAGAAAAAAGAGCTGCACTTCCCTATGATGGCTATCAACTTAAGCTTTTAAATTGGAATTGCAATGAAATGTCAGTGATGCTAACTGTCTGAAGTGTCTGAGTGATGCTGCACACTAAACCAATCTTTACATATTGCCTGAAACTTCCTAAGTAGAACAGACCAAGTTTCATGAATAACTTCACTTTTATTTCTTCCATTTTTTAAATATTGTATGCATTTTTGCAAATATGGCATTTTTTCCTCTTTATTTATTTTTACCTAATTGTGGGACAGGTGAAATAGCAGTCCAAAAGTTGGAGAGAGAGTTAAATCTTCTTTCTAACTATAGGCACAGAATTTAATCTATTAGGGGAAAATTTCCACCTTTTTATGCCTCCATTTCCTCACTCTGAAGATGTACTAGACCAGACCAGCCATGGCTAAAAATGACATTAAATTTGGAATCTTTACTAGAGTTCACCCAAGCTACGCCGAGATACATTCTTTCATTAGAAAGTGTGCTAGTTTCAAGTTCTTCATTGCTTTAGGTAGAATTAATACTTTTTTCTAGAAATATATCTTTCTCTGCAGTGTTTATTTTACTCTCTATATTTTTGTGTTTGTATATTTCTTCTCTAAGTTTTGGAAGAGAAACTAATGATTTTATTGCTACAGAAAACAAACTGCAACAACCTTTATGCAACAATCATGTTTGGTTTTGATGTGGCTGTTTTCAGCTTTTATCATTTTTTCCTTTGTCATTGAGTTTTCACAGTGGGAGGGGGGACTATACAGTAAACTATAATTATGAATCCTATGGAAAAGCAGCGGTAGTAAAGGCTAAACACAGTATCCTGTTAGGAAATACTGCTTTACAGGGAAAAAAAAAGAAAAAAAAAAAAAGTTCTCCTAGATCAATATTTGACAAAGAAAGTTTGTTGTGCATATGTTCAAAATCAGTTTCTAGCAGCAGTAGCACAGTTCACTTGTTCCTGCCTTGGGCTGTATCTTGTCATTTTACATGCTGATCTTGCATCGATTTCTATTTAATTTTTTATGCATGGCAATGAAGTCTTATTGGCAGTACTTAAATTTGCAGTGGAGGGCATAAGTCAATTCTTCCCCACTCCAAGCTGTAGTTTCTAAAGACAGGAAGCTTGTGCCCTGGATGCAGGAACCTTGTACAGTCAAAGAGGTGTGGGTGAGAAAGCAGCTGGATCAGTAGGAAAGCAGAGCAAGCAGTAAGATGTATGCAAAGGTCAGTCTAACCGCAACCTGAGAATCCCTGTTGTGAATGAGGATAGACCCCATTTTCTTTGGCTCTGTGTCAGCACAAAAGAAGAACTTTTGCCTACGTGCCTTCAGTCTAAGAAAACTGAGTCAATATTCTGTCAACACAGCGGGACCAACATGACCCATGTTTCATGCCTGAAAGCCACAGTACTTCTGAGGTAGAAGTGGCTTCACGCTGAACCCCTGCAAGGCTAGTCCTTAATGGGAATATCTGGCCCAGAGAAATATTAGGTAACACTCCACTGTTTTGGCTTTTGTTGTGAATAGTATGTCAGTTGTAAGAAAAGGTGTTGTTTACACCTCTATTAATCCCCTGAGCAAGGATTTAATGAAAGATGTTAATTGGGACGTCCATTAATTTTAATGAGATTTCCCATTGGGAGTGTTAGCCCCAGAAGACCAATATTTTTAATGCGCTCATTCTAATGTTTCTTAAGGCTATTGACAGGATCCACAATGGAAATACGTTAACAGGAAGCAGGATTCCCAGTATCCACAGTAAGTGTCAGGGGTCCATAATCCTTTAAAGGTTCTCAGTAGGCAGGAAGGTCTTGTCTAGAGTTCACATGAAGCAAAAGTAGACATGCTCTGAAGAAAACCAAATAATGAAGACAATTCTGAGAATGTGTTCTTGAGTGAATTTGACTCTATGTTTGTTTGTAATGTGTATAAACATGAAGGGATAAAAGGGAGTGCCTGAATGAGAACTATTGTTAGGAAAAGCAAAACTCACTGCAGCATAGGAAAAAACAACTAAAGAACTAAAACAAACTAAGAAACAAAGAGTAAGCAGGTGCAGAACTTGGAAAAAGAAAAAAATTGAAGTTTATTTAAACGTTTTAAAATTTAAAAAGAGATTTAAAAGTCTCTGTTTCCTTATTGTTCTGAAGAACCAGAATGTAATTTACACTGATTTACTCCCCTCCTCTTTGATGCTTTAAAATGCCAGATGGCAACTGGCAGTGATTCATTTTGATGATGAGAGGGTCATTTTCATCTAACTTTGAATTGTCTTCTTTTTCTTTGCTTACCTCTTACATGGGTCTCTACTTCTTCCTTTTTTAGGCGGTTCAATAAGGATTTAGAAACTTTATATATTGTAGGTTTTAGCCTTAAAAAATGGATACGGTGATGAATATTTCCATTGTTATTAGTAAAACAACCAATCATTTAGAAAACTCAAACAAAATCCAAGCCACAGGGGAACTAGACATATATAGTAAGAAAGTGCTTCTGCCACGAAGATTTTCTATTTTGAAGGGACCAAAGAATAAGAGAAATGTTATTATCTCATTTAAGAATGTGGGATGAAGAACAGAACAATGAAGTGACTTGCTTAATAGTTTAGGTCTGAGCTAGGGTTAGAATCCAGATTGCCTGACTCCCCAGTCAGGGCATTAAACCAGATTGCCCTTCTCTCCTCCGTGAGCAATAAGTGAGGGCTACCTTTTTAACAGCCTGGATTTGATGAAATATATACACTGTATATTTTACCTAATGAATTATGTTTTACCATAATGGGGGTCTTTTTTTAAAGAATTAATGTAACTCATTAATGACAAATTATTTATAGGCTCAACGTGTCACTGCTGGAATGATACTTCTTCCTAATCAAGGTGATTGTATCATGTCAGAAGACACTGGTATTCATTTTTCAGGGAATAAGTACCAGAAAATGCTGCACAGGATGTTCTTTCCTATGCAGCAGCCCTTGTTAACATTTACCCCTGAAACACATGGTCTAAGCCTGAAGGAGTGAAAATAAATGTGTCACCTCTAATATGGTTTAGAATACAGATGCAAAAGTCCATTTTTTTGGAGTTAGTATTGTCTAGTGTACTGCAGAGAACTCATCCTTTAAAACCAGCCATGGTGATATAGCAATATGTGTCCTAAGGAAATATTCTTACAATTTACCTCTATAAAATAAATTCTCCAATTATGAATTAGAATTAGAATTCCAGCCCTGCTGGAGGCTGAATTCGGTAGATATTAGCTTGAGAAATAAAAAACTTGGAAAAACCTGCCTGGCATGCTGACTCTTTCAACTGACCTTAAGGAAGGTATGTCCAAGGCAGAAATGAAAAAATTACCTAAAACTAAAAATTAAACTAAACAATGTTTAGAACACACTAGAACTCCCAGAAGAGAAGAAATTTGTTACCTAATTCCATAGAAAGTGTGTAGAAAGGTGAGCTGTAAGATATGTAGAGATGGGGATTTAAGTGGGACCTTCTTTCCTTAGTACAATAACTGCGATAAAAGTTGGAGTTTGCACACTACATATTCCCAGACATGTCCTTCATGATGTTGGTTGGCATTGAGAGAGGAGGGGTCATCCTGTAACAGCAGAGGTTTCACTCAGTTTAGTTGGATACTTGGTTGTGGAACCAACAAAAAACCAGATGTGGAACAAGGTTCTCAACCAGCTAACAGGAGGGAGAAGACAAACAAGTTGTTAAAGCTGAGTCCTTGATGTGCTGGCCAGTTTGTCCTCATGTACTGGAGAGGGAGGATGTGGGATATTTCTTTGAAGAACAGGTGTAAATTGTATTTGGCAAACTGCTCTCTGTGATCTTCCTAATGGCATTAGCCAGAGAGCTACTAGTTGGGAACATGCATATAGAAATTAGACCATATTAGAAACCTACTTGCAGTAGTTGAATTTTGATTAAGTTGCTATGTAAGTCCAATTTCTCCCCATCCCACCAGCTCTTTCTCTAAAAGGCTTTCTCTATTGTTCAAGAATAGGTATTTTCATTGTTTAGGATTATTCACTAAAACCTTGTGCTTATTTATATGACCTGAAAATGGTAAAAATTAGTAAAGACCTTGACAGGTATACTTTTTTTCGTTCCAGCACAGGAAGGGTAGATAGAACCACTCATCATATTGAAGTTTCCTGATAACCTTCTTACACGATTGCATTTTCTGCTGCTTATAACTTTATAAAACTCTGATTTTGGGTATTTATTTTCTTTTTTAGATGTCTGCCTCAGCCTGAGATTTCATTAAAAAATACAGCCAAAATGTTTTAGACATTTCCAAGGTGCTGGAAAGACATGCTGAATTCCAGAAGAATTTCAAAGGTCCCTTCTGGGTTTGAAATCTCTCCAGAGATGATTGCTAATATTGATGAAATGATAGGTGGGGTTTTTTTTTCCTTTTCACAATTCAATGAGGTTTTAACCATTGTCCATTCTGGTAGATGCCAAAGCCGTGTTTTTACTGAAGCTGGTATTTTAACAATTGACTAATTACCCTGTGTGCCTTTGTAGCATATCCAACCTGAAACCTATTATTATTTTACATTTCCATTATGGTTGCACACATAGTCCTCAGCCAATTTGTACAAGCACCAACTGTGTCTGCTGCAAAGAATCATGAAATTCTGAAAGTATGTCCTAAGCCCTCTTAAAAAACCAGGCCTTTTCACAACACCTCAGAGACAGATCCCCTAAATTATAATACTTAAAATTACTTTCAATGCCGTTAAAAAAATCGGAGTAGTTCAACTATTCCTATCATTCTTTCAAGTTTTTGGAGTGGTAATAAGAGACCTCACAGATTCTGTATTCGTTTCTTTAAATACTATATTTATGGCAGTGGTGATCAAAACTTCAGAGTTCATATCTGTTGTTCCAAGTTATATTCACCTCTTATGTATATTACTACCTAACATGAGCAGGAGGAGTGGCCTTTGACTTTTTTTAATTCTCTCTTTTTTCCCCTTTTTTCTTTTTTTTAAAACAATTCTCTTGTTTTCAGCAGCAACATATGAATTCCTATGAGTTTTGCAGTAATTTTAAAATTTTAACTTTTCTTAAAGACGATGTGAAGAATTCTCCTGTGATATACACATCTCATGCAATGGGACATTGAGCTGCTGCAGTAAAAGTTAAAGAACTGAAGAAATCAAAACAGCCAGGTAAATGCTATCTTATATTGACAAAGATTGAATTGCAATATGTTGGTGTTTTTATCCACAATTTTTATGATCAAGTTCTTAATCTGATGTAAATCAGATAATTGCAATGGAGCTATACTGACCCAAACCAGCTGTAAAGCTTTTGGTGATTTCCATAAATTACACCCTGGCTTCCAAGTACGCCTATTTTTAGTTTTATAAATCAAAATCCAACCAGTGAGTTTTGGCTGCTCTGAGAGATAGCATCGTAAACTCTTGTCACTCCCAAAACATCTTGCACTGAGCAGAGAGGTGAAGTGTATTGACTGAAGTATGTAGAGCAGCTTACAACACATTTATTGGAGATCTAGGATCTGCTCTCTCTTTCATTATGAACTAGAAGTATTCGTACATTTATGGAAACTCTTTTCATTATTTTTGCAAAGTGGAACACTTTCAACAGGCAAAATTTACACCTACTCAAGGGATAATATTCTGAGAGCTCTGTACATTTCTTACAAGTGGAAAATACCTTGAGATTTAATCAAGGTATTATAGATTATATCAGAAAGAAGCAGGGGTTTGTTGTTAAAGAAGTTGGGTCATCTGTGATCAAAGATAGTCAGAGATTTCATTAGAGAGAAGCATTTATGTATCTGAGTTGCTTCACCAAAGTTGAATCTATTGTAACAGTTGCTGTAAACATCAGGATTGTAAGGAAATGGTTTAAAAACAAATGAATTGTAAATTAAAGAGCAAGAAAATAGAAAAAAAAATTGAATTAACTGAGTACATATGTACTTTTTAAAAAACAATGGCACTTTTTCATGTGTGAATTGGCAATATTTCATAAATATGCATGTTCGATAACTATATAAATAATAGGATGGGTAAGCCTTAGTTTGACTGAATTTCATCTCTTACTGTTATCCTAGTAGTAGTTCACATTTTTTGATCTTTGGCATTTTGGACCCAATTTTATAACCTTTTCCACACTAGTGAGCAATCACTTTAGCAAATAGTTTTGTTGCTGGAGTCAGTAGGATTAATCATTCTAAGGATGTGCTCAATAAAGAGTTCCAAAATTGAGCCCTTCAGCTTGCACTGTGTGTGACTAGGGAGCTCTCTTTTCTTCCCTTTAAAGAACATTGCAAGCTTTTACTAATTTGCCAGGAAACCATTGTTCAAAAACCTAATGTATGTAATAAGTAAACAAGGAAATGTTAAGAAAACAGAAAAATGTTTGTAGAGCTGCCAAGTTATTTTAAGCTTTGGAAATGATCTCATAATATCGAAAAATAAAAAGGAATGTAAGTGACTTTATTTAGTAAAAGGTGAGAAGTCGAACGGGTATAATTTTTTCTCCTGATAGAATTCCCAATCTTTTTGATGAATGATTCAAAGGAAATTTTTGTCCTTATAATTTAAAACCATAATCAATGAATAATTGTCTGATTTTTGGAAATGATATTAGCAATTTTCTCATTCTGGTGTATCAATATGTCTGACAATGGGTAACATAAACAGAGCAATACAACAAATAACCCATTGTGCATTTTTTTGTGTGTATTTCAGAGCACAGCTCTTGTCCCCACTATCAAAGCATGAGATCATCTTTAACTGCAATCTCTTATTTACCACAGGGCTTTGTTCCAAACGAACCCCATCTTTTCTTCCTTCCAGCATTTGAAGCCATTTTCATCAGCTACTCTGATAGTCTGATTACTCATCTGAGCCCTATTCTCCCTATATCTATGATAACTAATTAAACAGTAAATTAACACATATATTAAGATATGACATGCCTTGGTAATAGTGCATGAGGTCCTGTAATTCTTTTTTGTACCTCTGTTGTTCTTGTACTTATTTTTTATTCATTGGATAACTATAATCAACTAAGATTATAAATTCTTCTTTGACTGTTATCAGAAAAAAATTTATTTGATCTGGGGAATTTATTGCTTAATAAAAGCAGGAGAATACTCCGGAGAATGAGTGAAAAGAATCTCTTTTTCCTGAGAGTGTTATGTTGGACAATTTTGAATTTCCAAAAACGTAAGTATCATCTGGTTCCTGGAAATAAATCTTGAGGCGTTACAAATTTCTTCTTCAGCAAACTGGCAAAGTTTGAACAAAATAAAAATGCCTTTGACAAAGAGAAATTAGTCCCAAAGTTAAATTGCAAAGTTTAAGAAGTACATGTTATTAATATAACAATTCTGCTTTTAAAGCAAATAGTGAAATGATAGTTTAGAAATCATGTTTTTTTCACAGCCTTCCTGGCTTCTCGTTTTCTCTACAGCTGGCGTCCAGTTGGTTTAGTATTTGACATCAAGCGCATTTCTAAATGAATTCTGAAGAATGACTTGGGAATTGTCAGATGATGGAAGATCAATCTCAGATGCCCTTAATAAATGGCAAAAAAGCTTGGGTTTGATGCTTTCTGAAATACAGGTATTGGCTGATAGAGCAGAATTACATTACCATATCAAAATGTTCCAAGTTAAATTTTCAAAGGCATGATATCACATAAAATTATATTTTCCTGTTTAAGTAGGATAGCAAATGAAAATCCACTTTGACTTTTGTTCAATTAGACATACATCTTGGGAAAAATTCACCTAAAGTACTTCACCTTTAAAAATCTGGTTCAGTTGCTAAAAAGTCCATTTAGCAAACTCTACTGCCTTTTGTCAAAAAATGCGCTGAAAGTTTTGTATGGCACGTAAAGCTCCATTTTTACATTGGATAGCTTGGTGAGTTTCCCAAGTCACTAAGAGCCTGTGAATGTTCAGTAGTTCTATCCAAAACAAGGTTATAACAAGGGACATAGTTTTGAAACTGATGCTCAGAATTATATGTACAGTTCTTTGTCATTCTTTGACACAAATATTCCATGCTTATTTTGGATCTTTTGTGATATATTGAGCACTACATATATTTAGAATCAAATGCTTTGGAATCAACATGTGAATATAACAGTGCTGATGTAAAGGCACAAACTCTGGCCTTTCACAACGTCGGTTGGTAAGATCAGCTGATCAATAAATTTGATCCAAAGCTTTTAAAGACACTTTCCTGAACATTTCAAAGCAACTTATTTTTGCACTGACATTGTACACCAAAGAAGCTATTTTGGTGTGATTCATATCCTGGTGTTTATAAACACTGTGATAATTTCTTCATGAAATGATGTTTCAACTAAATGTGGAAGAAATGAACAATATATTTTTTTAAATATCCTCATGTTAACATGTTCCATCTTGAAATTCAATAATTGAGTGTTTACTATTCTAACTGAGATCAGTCTTTTATGACTCTCTTGTTAAAGTAACTCACCATCGTACAGTGCTGTTACTTTGTACTGCTCCGTCGGTTTCATAGGCTTTGCAAGGCACTGGCTATACAAACCTATGAACAGATTACTCTGGCTGCCCTAGCCACCCTAATTCAATTTGTGCAGAATGTTGCCAGTAAGATAATTTACTATGCCCATCAGTCAGACAGTATCCTTCTTCTCACTTCTTTCTTTCTAACCTCTCAAATGACACTGTTTTTCAATGTATTTGGCTGACATACCTACAGGCTTTTTCCCTAAGTCAAGTTATCAACTAATTGCTATTAACTTGAATATGGTAATAAAAATTAGTTACCTTATTATCGGCTAGAATTTTCTGATTTTCCTGATTTTTTTTTTCAGTTTGGTTTTGTTTTTTGGGGGGTTTTTTTGGTTGGTGGTTTTTTTTGTTTGTTTGTTTTTTTTGCGGGGTGGGGGGAGGGAGCGAGGCAGGGCTGGGTTTTTTGTTTATCTCTTTGGTTTTGGGGGGTTTTTTTGTTTGCTTGTTTGTTTTCTGATAAAACTATAAACTCTCTAGTGTAAAGGCAGTGTCTCTCCAGATTCCTACAGCATGTAGTCCTGATCTTTTATGGAGTTTTGAATGTTACAGAATACAAATAAATGGTGATAATAAATAACAATATACTCATTTAAGCACTGATTATCACTATTAAGGTGGAGTTAATAATGGTTTTGTGTGAGAGTTCATTCTGGGTGAAAAAAACCTAACAATAAAAAGCACATCCTCTCTTACTGTAGCCAAATATTTGTAAACTGAAGTTGCTGAGAGCCTAAGTGGTAACAGTCATCTTGCAAACAGATGGACAATCCTGTGTTTGTGAACTTTTGCCCTAGGAAGCAAGAGGGTAAAGGAAAGGATGGAGGAGAAAATAGAAGAAATGCTCAGTAATTATTACTTAATGGACAGTATTATCTTGCAATTATTGTTTCATTAAGACACATGTGTATAATAAATCTCTAGAAATAGTTTCAGAGTAATTCAGATATGGCAGGTAGTTGTCATTTTGAAAATTGCCATTGGACGTTTGTATAGTTGTTGGGTTGGTTCCTTTTTCTTAGCCACAGTAAACAGAGTGACAGAGTGGTGTGCTAGACTATTAATGATGTCATAGATTAAATTACGTTCTATAAACAGAAATTTACACCCTGTACTTTCAACTGAACTGAAAAATCATTTAGAATTTGAAATAAAGAGGCTGTACTTTTTATCTCTTTAGATCTTCTACTATGAAGTCTAAATCAATTACATTCATAGGGTTTGTGAAAGTGTCTTAGTGTGGTCTAAAATTTAGGTGAGAAGGTAATATATTTAAGAATGATCACTTTGCTGTGCAGTAATGTTAAGTGCTCCTCTATTTTAAAGAGTGAACTTAGTTGCAGAACACTTTCATTTTTGATGTTCTAGAATTTCCTATACATCTTGGATGCCATTAATGCAGGTTGTTGGTTTCATACAGTTATGGAACAGGATGTAAAATACCTAACAGTGAATACTAACAACCTGCATTAATGGCATCCAAGATGTATAGGGGATGCCACACTATTTCATACACAGTGAAATCGTTATCATTTTCGAATTTGGTTAGGTAAGAAATATTTTCTACAGAGATTCATACATGAAATCTATCAGTGGTTTTGTTCATTACTTTGTGCTTTCTGAAATATGCTTTATTATTTTGCAGCAGCCTAACATGCTTATCATATCTCTCTCAGACTCCACTGACACTATTCCTCCAACCATTACAAATTGTCCACAGGCTATCACCGTAACAACAAGGCATATCCAGTACGAGTCAGCTGGGAAGAACAACCTGAAACTAGTGACAACAGTGGAGATGCTTCTATACCCAATGCCTCCTGCTTCGATTACAGAACTTGTTGGGTTTCGTACACAGCCCATGATGTAGCTGGAAACACAGCCTTTTGCCAGTTTAAAGTAATCATCAAAAGTAAGTGCTATTTTAGGATAAGGCTTAACAAATTTGATTCTGGATACTGCTGCCTCTTTCATGGTTCAGTTTCCAGTACCAAACTCAGTGTCTGTGTTTGTTTCCATGCACAGTTTGATATCAGGTCCACTATACCAAACAGCATGAATATTTTAGGTTTAAAATATTTTTCTGCCTAAAAGTTTTGATGCTAGTGAACCAGCTCCTTCACGGAGTATCACTTTATTAAATATTCAGGGAAACACTTGTTTACTAGGGAATAATTTCTATAAAAACTGTTATTTACCATTTGCTTGAGTCATAATCAGTTGAGGGTTTCAGTGACCAATGACCTCTAGTTTTCTTCACTGCAGTCTGATCACTGTGCTTGATGCTGTGGACAGGCTCCTGTAATGTTGGTATTCTCACTAATAAAGCCCTGCATTTACACAGTGAGGATTTCCAACATTTTAGAATGCAACAATGAAATACGCTGAGCAATAATGTGATGTACTATCTCAAATACACGTTTGCTTGGAAAGCTATTGCTGTTGTTGCAGCCCTTCTGTGGAGCATTCTGCTCATGTGGATACTCTCTTTAAGCACTTCATTACAGTCTGGTCACTTGTTCAACATAGGTAAGTTTAAAGTAGTTTAAGCTGTGTAACCAGGCTCAGACTTGGTGCCAAAGTAACTGAGGTATGCCTAGAAAGGCCATTATGCCTTTCTTCAGTAGGAGAGGGCCAAGAGGGTGGTAGATTTGGTAAAGAATATTTGTAAATTATTACTTCCACTTGAGAATCTATCATCTCCAGTAACACAGAAGTTTTAAAACTCATTTAAGAGTGTTCCCATAAAGGATTGATAGCTTTTAAGCATTAAATTGATTATCAATCCTATTTGTGTAGCTAAGCACTCTAATACGCAGAAACAGAATGCTTTCTAGTCAGTGGAACTTTTGAGAAGGTTTTCAAGCTTATTGCTCTAAATTCAATGAACATTTTTAAAATGCAACCAAATGTTCTGAATTAAGGTCATAACATTGAAAAAGTAGTTACTATAAAAGTGAAAAAAGAAGGCTACTTCCTCTGGCTTGGCGTCTTATAGAAGACAAAGCATGACTACAAAGGTTCATTGACATGATGGCAGAACATGAAAGAAGTTTATTGAGGATGGGAACTACTTCCAATAAAACATCAGGAATGGCTTTAATAGAACGTCCAAAAAGCTTTTTGAGATGTTTGGGGTTCGCATGTTCTCTTTGATTTCAGGTATATTAAGAAGTCCTACAAACATATTCAGCACTACTTAGCCTTATATTCTGCAGATATCATCATTAAACTGTCTTTTTAAATTCTGTGAGAATAGTCTTATCCTTATTTCATTGTGAGTTTCAGATCGAAGTTGTGGTTTCTTGGGATTTCTTATATGTACATGTATTTTAAATATATTTTAGGAAAATACAATTTATTACTTGCCCAACCTGAGCAGGACTTCACTTTGGGGAGGAAAATAAAAACAAAGATTAGGTTTGAAGGTAGTGTTAATATCTTTGACAGTGGTTTGCTGTAAATGGTTTTACCTCTTCAAATGTAGAAATCTGAATGCTACGGTAAATTCATAATGTTTTTAGTTGGCTTGTACATACTGTTTAGGAATAAAGTAATAACATAAGTTGTCTTAGCCAGAATAATACTGCACCAATTGTGACCAGCCAAGATGACTGGGTTATTCAAGCTCTCTCACTTATTTATTTTAGAAAATTAGTTTGGCTGCTTATCAGGAAATGACTTCAGTAAGGAAGCACAGTAATTCAATTATCAAACACTCCTTTTTCTAACTCTTCCAACAAAATGCATATGAATTCATTGTAAGAAAAATGTTTATTTGCAGCTTCTTGTCTTCAATAACTCATTACGTTACATGCAGCATGATTCACCCTAGAAGGTTTATCTGTCTTGGGGGACACAGAGGGAAGAATGAAAAATTCTAAGAACACCTAAAATATATCATTTTGTTGTAGGCAGTGATACTATTTCCAGGCGAAGTTGCTCAGTCATCTGTTTGGAGGAAATTCCTCCAACCCCTGGGCCTTGTACCCTTTGTTCCTGATCGTCTTGAAACAAACAATCAGAAAATCTCTAGCTTGGGGACCATATTGCCCCCAGGGCTGCTGTTTGTCAAATACTGAATTTGGACTGCTGAAATTGCAATGTGTCCTTGAAGATTGTGGTTAATACATTTTAAGGAACTGAAATAATGATAAAAATTGGAGAACATTCAGAGCGATTCATAGTCACTGTTTGAAGTTCACACTCTCTTGCTCTCAGTGAGAAGGAAAAGAGCCATATAAGAGTAAATTCACAAAAATACGTGAGAGGCAGCAGAAGTATCTTTCTTAAGAAGAAATCTAGCTTTGGCGAAAGCTTCTGATGTCTATGGGTAATTTTTTTTTTTTTTTTTTTGCCACTTTTTACTTTCTTTACTTCACACACATAAATTCACAAAAAATAATTATCACTACCATACTGGTTCAAAAAACCGGTGTCAAATTAGTCTGTATTTTCATTTTGGTAGACAAGTCATCTTCACTCCACTTTCAGTATTATGCATGGCTTCAACATACAACTGCTTAACCTCTATGAATAGTGTGACAGATAAGCTCATCATATATCGATGAAGTTGGAAAGAACTCCTTATTTTTTTTTAATATCAATTCAAAGTATAGGGACCATCTGGAAGTTTTGTGACTAAGAATACATAGCCTCTCCAATATACTTTTCATACGTGGTCAGCAATGTGCCAGCAATATTTATTAAGTACCCATTCTGCAGGTAACATGAAGAAAGCTGTAAGCAGAGCCTAGCACTCCTGTGTCTATAGTTGGATATTTATCATTCTGGGGAGAAATACAGAGAAACAATAATAGGCACTTTGTTCTAGGAGAGAACAAAAGCATCCAAAGAGCCGTGTTGTATGAACAAACTCAAAATAATTAAATAAGTAAGCAAGAAAGGGAATATTTTCACTTCTTTAAAAAAATATAATTTGAAAGATAGCTACGTCAGATATTTTTCCAACAGTTGTTTCTTTTCTGTACTAATTTAAAGAAACAGGCAGAATACAAACTTGTGGCCTTTTGGACTCTCCATTGCAGCAGGCTGCAATTTTACTCCTTCTCAGCACTTCAGATATGTTGCTGAACACAAGGCAAATGTAATAGTACAGGTATTTAGTTAGAAACCTAAAGGAGGAAACAGGAGATCATCACAGAGGCTCAGAACAACATTGGAAAGAAACAGGAATGTCAGCCTATAACTAAACGATAATGTTATTTATGATACTGGATATAATAATCTTGGGAAAGAGGTGAATGCACGAAGATTTATAAGTAGGTCAAAGTAAGCGTCCTGCCTGCCTCAGGTGACAGAGTGTATCGATTCCTTTGGAAGGGTGCCTTTATGGAGACATTTTTGCTTAACCTAGCTGCATGAATCAGCAATCTGACACTGTTGCTTTGCAATGGGATGAAAGCTGGTCTGAGGTCTTAGTGACTAGTCTGAGTAATTATGTTACTGGGACAACAAGTGTAAACTTCAGCTGTTTGGAGCCCTTTCCAAGAAGAATACTGGCACAGCCCTGCTATAAGCAAAACTGGAGTTTTGCAGCTTATGCATCACAGACACTAACAAATCTTAGTGTTATTGGACGGGGTGAACCTTAGTGCAGGTTGGACGGGGCTCTGAGCAACCTGATCGAGTTGAAGATGTCCCTGCCCACAGCAGGGGAGTTGAACTAGATGACCTTTAAAAGTCCCTTCCAACCCAAACTGTTCTATGATTCTATGATTGTGATCAGATAAAGAAAAATATTTGTAATATAATTGGGTTGGGCTGGGGAAAAAAAGCCTGGAGTCATGGAAGGGCCATGTTGTTTGAAACAGTCTGAAAGGAAAAAAATTCTGTTGCAAAAATTATCCTGGCAAAATAAATCCTTTCCAAGAGTAGACAGATGAGTGTTTTAGATACAAAAGCATGATTTGCAAATTTAATATAAATCTGAAATGGTTTAAGGATTTGAGTGCGCTGGCTAAAAGGACAAAGCCCAAAGCATCTGTTTGCTTTGAGTGACACCAGAAAACACAGAACAGACCCACAGTTGTCTTATTTTGCCTAAAGTATGAATGCTCTATTCAAGATTTTTTGATAAAATCTCAAACTATTGCTCAAGGTGAAAAACTCCAAAATGTTATTAAAGATGTTAAGACAGTTTGCTGTTATCTCTTGAAGGGTGTTACATACATATGATTATATATGTTAACTGTTATCAGATTGAGAGTACTATATAAATAGGAGGAGGTGTTTGTTTAAAGCCATTGAGGAGGTATGTATCTTCCTTAATACCAGAAATTATATACATTTAAATAACCTGCTTAATTGCAAGTCTATGTACTGCATAATGCTAAAATACATGAGGAAAACTATGAAGTAGACATTAGCTGTTTTTCAGCTGAAATGGGACAGGATACCCACTAGAAGGAATTAACCAATACAGTAGATCTGCTTTGTTATATCCAGTGTGTAAATGGAATAGTACAGAAACACTGATAACGTGGTTTCGCCGCTGAGAGCCCAGTGTTGTGGGAGGACAGTCAATTTTGTGAGGGCAGCTGGGGCTGGAGCTGTGGGTAGTAACAAACTACTGAGGCATAATTCTTTAGAGCTCATTCAACACCGCTGTTACAGATTCATCATAAAGCTTAAATAGTGTGTTTGAAGTGAGTTAAGAAAAACAAATCTATCCAGAGCCTTTGATAGATGGCTCTAGAACCTGAAGAAAACAGCTGGTAGGAAAGTAGGAGTTAGCATTTAAAGCAGATCTGAACAGTAGATAAGACTGTGTTATTTATAAGATAGAGCTACACTGCAATCAGGGATTTAAAAACAGGGATCTGCACCAGCAATTAAATCATCTGTGATAAGAATAGCTTTAATCTACTGAGTTTGAAATGATACGACACGTTGACAAAAGGAAAATGTCAGGGAAAAATAAACCCAACGTATGTTGGCTGTAATGACAAAAGACCAGAGAGAAGGGAATATGGGAAATTTTAGCATTTCAGAATTTTGCTTTTTATGTTCTGTATTTTTTGATGAGTGTTACGTATTTTGATTTTGTGTTCCACATTTTATCATAGTCTCTTAAAAATAATGACCTTCTCTCCCGGCAAAATCATTTTTTAGTGAGTAACTTCAGCTTGTTCACAAAGTAAACAATTCTTTCATTCACTATTTCCTCAATATTTGGAAATTGTCATGCAGTAAATAGCTTTTAAAAAAAAAAGATTAAAAGGATTAATTTCTTAGAGGGGAGTGTAGTTACTGTATTTCTTCTGGAATGATGGAAATGGAGTCTAAGCTGTAACATTTGTTTTATTGCCATTCGATTTAGAACCTGATCTTTTATGTACTAACAACCACCTCTGATGGATATCCCAGCAGCAAAAGGAACAAACAGCAGCAATTCTGCATCCTGTTCCATATGAAGGGCACTGATTTCCTCCAAAAAATGCAGATCTGGCATATTTCTGTCAGACTTCTTATATGACAAATTTCTCTCATTTGGATGTAGCCTGGCAGACGACAAAGCATCACATACCAGAAGCTTGCATAGGTAAGGCAGTCTTGAAAATTTCAATGGATTTGATTGCTTAGAGCTTTTTGCTGATTGAAAACTTGTGCATTAGCGCATTCAGTTGCTGTTAGATAAAACCACATCAAATGAGTATGACCTAAATTGAGAAAAGAATGGGTTTGTTTCTTTGTCTCCAAGTAGGCTGCCTCTTGGGTGAAAATTCTGTTGTCGGATATGCTAAAGTATATTGAGTTCACAAGAGTTACATGGGAATAAAGCCAAAATTACTGGGGAATTGGCTTGAGTATATAGCCTTCTTTAATGCTCTTGCAAACACTGGTTGCAATTTCTGTGCTTTTGTGCATTTGTAAAATGCACATACACCCACACACAGATTTTTAGTGACACGGTTCTTGAAGGCTTAAATATAAGCTTTCTGCAACATTTTTTTCATTGTGTCTTTCAGCAAACCCACATATCTTCACTTTTTTTGTCTAGAAAAATGATAAGCTAGTACAGTACATTTTTACTATCATGACTCTTTGCTGAATGGTGAGCCATACCAGATATGGATTCATGTGGCAATTGTACAAGAACAATAATTTTTAGACAAAATCATTAAACAAAGATTCTTCAAGGACCTAATATAAGGGATGCTGATTTATAGATCCAAAATATGCTCTGGAGTCTTGGAGAGCCTCATGTTTTTCTTCCCCATTAGCTACTGATGGGATGACTGTGCTTGGAAATTTGACAGAGTAGATATTCCAGAAAAATTATTTATGGTTAAAATGTTTTGTTCCAACATGAATAAAGCAAATTGAGAATAAAAACACACAACCCTTTTTTATTCTGGAGGAACAGTGTCCACAAGGGGAGTTCTGGAATAACTAGTCTGCAATAGCTGTTGCAGAAAACTGCCAGTCTATGAACCACTTGCTGATGGGTATTATAGTGACTTTTTAAGAAAACCTTTTTAAAAAAAGATTAGATGTTGAAAAGAACATCTTGGCTCTTAGAACAGAGCCAAGATAGACTCAAAGGAAGCAAGAAAACTAAATAAACTAAGTATTTAAACAAAAGAGGACCAGAATATGTTTGGCTCTGTTCAAATTCACATGAGAGGTGGAAGTCTCAAGGAGCTCTTCTCTTGCAGATGTTCCTATATGGCTTCCAGGAAAGAATAAGAGCAGCAGAGGGTGTCAGCTGAAAAGGATACCTGAACTAGTTTACTGTCAAGATGGCTGGGTGGTCACAGACCTTCACTGAACTGACAGCTAAAAATGGATCTTGTCATAAGTATTTAGCTCTGAGAGTTCAGGTCCTGCCTACAGCTTTCAGGAGCTCTGGCAGGACAGGTGCACCTCTGTTGCACTCCCATTGCAGGCTTCAGTAGGCCTGAGGCTCACATTGTGATTGCAGACTTCAGAGGCAGTTAAACTAATCTGCAGATGAATTGACTTTGAATCTCAAAGCAAAGCAGAGTAATTTTAATGACACATAGTTGGAGGGGATATAATATTGTCATTCCCTATCACATGGCCATGCTAAGTATTTACAGATGATGAAGAAAGTTTGCAAAAATAAAACTACAAGTTCAAAGCAAGTGGGGAGAAGCAAGATCTTTTTTGCTGAATTGTGCTTTCTGTCATCACTGAAATGAGAACATGCTGCTCACGCTGTCTTTGTTACTGAGGGGATCTCAAGTTCTCAATTTTTAAACAGCTATTTATACTGAAAGGCAATACTATACATCAGAAAAAGTCTGTTTGGCCTGGATCATATTTCATGTATCTTTAGTATATCCCTTGAGCTGCATTGTTTGAAAAAATAGAGTATGAAGATGATGAGACAGTAATATCTGCCATGATGGTCCTTTAAATTTAAACATCACTCTTTCTAATGCAATGAAGTGTAATCTTGGACCTGTAATTATCAAGCAGCAGTGCATTATCTGGACTGTTCAAAGTCACGCTGGGTCCAGAAAAGGAGATTCTCTACGGTATCCTGAAGATGGCTGCAGTAAGGCAGCAGATAAAAACCCTCTAATTTTAGCAACAGTGGAACACATTTTTGCCAGGTACCCCTCTGTTCTTTGCAGTTGCACCCTGAAGCCAGATGTACACATAGTGATTTTAATACATCACATGTTTCAGTTCATTGTGGGCCTGGAAACATAATACAATAGGCCTGGAAAAGGTAATAATTTGGGAGTTTTCTGAAAGCACTGTTAATTTGATTTTTCATTGTGTATTTTAATGTACTTCAGAGCATATTCTCTCCCTTTTTGATAACTCACATTCTCCAGTAAATATCAATTATTTGTGACTTGAATATATGATTCTTTAAGTGTATCTTGTTAAACACACAGCCTGTCCATCAGTATGCACAGACAACTATCATGCCCTTGATTAGAGAACACACCTCTATTGTCAGTTTTAAAAATCTGATGTTTTTCCTGCATGTAGGTGATAATAAGCTTTCAGAGGCTCCTTCAAATAAATGCTCTGAAAGAAATGTATAGGACTTCAAACAAAGATAGTGCAGAACCTATAGGAAAGTTAAGACGAACACAGAGACTGCAGGGTCAGCTTGTCAAATGCAATCGAGCACATTAGTTGAAATCTATGGTCTCATAGTTGTTGTTAAGAAGTTGGTGAATGGAACATGCCAAAAAGTTATTCCATGGGTAGACTACATAGATGCTGCTGATTTGTGAATGTGATGGCAATACTAATTCAAGGGTTAAGTGGAAGCAAAAGCAGGGCAAATTTTATTTTTTTTTAATTTAATGATGCACATCCACATGTATTTAATCCAAACCCGTGCTAGTTCTGTACAATTTAGTTAGTACCGTTCAGAGTGAATGATTGCTAGACTAGCTGTTCTCATTTTATTCATATGTTGTTGTTTTCAGCTGCAACCAAGGGAGGCATTATTTAAAAAGAAAGTATTTTCAACCTTTAAAAAGATTGTGCTCTCTTCTAGACAGTTAGGTTGGTCTAGACATCTTATTTAAACTGCTTTACTTAAGCCTATGGGAACTTTCTTACCTAGTCTAGAAACAGCAGATAGTATTTAAACTTAAAGGTAAATACCTTCAACAGTAAATATTGCTTTAACAGAAATAGGAATTATTTCTTTATCTTGGCATCCATTGTAGGGAACTGGGCTGGATGGCTAAGGAGTTCATCATGTGGAATCATTGTAGTTAAAGCCAGATGATATTATGTTGTGAATAAAAGAAGGGGCCAAGGGAGTTCAAGTAAAGGAAAAGAAAAAAGAGAAGAACATGTAGAACGTTGCTACCCTACCCTTTCTCTTAAGCATATGAGCTGTGCCCACTGGTGCTAATGGCAGAAGCATCAGGCTCCCTTTTAACATTTCCTCTTATCAGCATGTGTGTGCCTGGAAAGCAAGTGGAGAATGTCCGTAAATAGAGGGATATGCAATTTTTCTTTATTCTAAAGTACAATTCTTTTGCAATGATAGAAGAGAGACTCTTTTTGGACTTCTTATATCACCCACAGTCCATATTTGTACAAGTTTTTTGTTTGGGGTTGTTTTTTTTTGGTAGCACTGCTCCATAGCTATGCATGCTAATATTATCTTTGTATATTTGCAGTACAGCCACTGGCTTGCAGAGTGTTCATACTGTCTATGTATGTTTAGTAATTTTATGCTTTATTCATTTTATGCTTCTGCTGGATTAGAAATATGATGATTTCTTAGATTTGTCTGGCTTTCAACTTGCAGCTGCCTCTGCATGTAGAAACTGATGGGGATTCCTTCTCCCTTTAGTTGTTTCAACAGCATTAAAAAGGCATAAACAGGGAGTGATTGAGGAGAAGGCCAGAGATTCCACAGCACAGTGAGGAGTACAGCCAGAAAACCAGCTCAGTGCATTCTTCGTTGCAGGAAGGCGCAATGCTAGTTATTCCCCAGTGCCAGACAAGTTTACTGAGGAAATGGGTGTGAGTTAAAGACTCTCTGAGGCTTCGCTTCCTTCATTCCTGTGGCAAGTATACCTCAACTGAAATGGAAAGTCAGTGAGGGCTAGTGACTGGCCTACTGCCCTTCTCCTGTGGTCCTGGCGCAGCTGGTGGGGTTGGGGAAAAGATGCTAGGCTGGAGCAGCATTACCTCCAGTTCCCAAGCCCTTTGGATATAGCTGGTGAAAGGGAAAGTATCTTGCAGGGATGTGGACACCTGCTGGTTGCTGGTCTTTGGTGATACTAAGAAATGAGGGGAGGATTTTATTTGGAAGAATAAAAAAAATCATGCCAATACTAGTGAACTACTGAGGTGTGAGGTGGTGGGAAAGAGAGTAAGGTGTAAAACTCAAAATGTTTTGCTAGAACTTACATTAAAAGTGTATTTTACCACTTTAAGTGCTTTTATTTCTAAAAAAACACATTACATGACTTTTCCATTATATAATGAAATAACATAACTGTATGTAGTGCTGTTACTGTCTGCAACAAAAACACATTTCCAGAATTCTGGTGCTAACATATTTCCATTTTTGCTTTCAATATTTTTCTTGTTTCTGTGAAAGATTCCTGATTCAACTTTCTTCATTAAGAACTGCTTATATTTCAATTACAGATAATTCTAATCAGCTTTTTAATTACAGCTAGAGCAGGCTATTTACAGCACTCCTGACTGTTATAAACAAGTCCGTGTGGGGAAAAATAAGAAAAACAAGAGGTGATTAGCTTTAAATGAAAATGAAAAACAGCTATGGTCATTTTCCAGTGTCAAAAAGAAAAGGAAACATTTTCTATACCTCATAGCAAATACAGATCTGGACTGGAAAGGACTGTTTGGGTCAGAGTCCAAACCTTGAAATTATCTGAAATTGAATTAGTTTTACCATAGGTATTTGCTATGAAGGTTTTGAAGGAATTGATATTCTAACTTTCTAAATTCTTGTAGTTAGTCCATAGCATCATCTGTATAAAGTGTATCACAATTATGTTAAACTGAGATGCTTTTTGTAAGAGAGTTGTGAATATGAAAAACAAGGCAGTATCACTGCACCGTATTACAAACCACAGAATAGTAATACAACTTTATTATGATTTTTCAAGTCATTTAAGTCTGAGATCTCTTTCTGTGAATTTTGTTCTTGTCACAGATTCTGAAGTATCCATGGTGATTATCTGCCCACTGAATATTGAAACAGACCTTTGAAACTCCTACTGTCATCATCTGCCCGAAATGTGACAGAAGGAGCCAGTGCTTGAAGACAGCTCCAGGAGTCCATTAGGAATCACAAGATGGGAGTCCCTTGTGAGTAACAGAAACAAATTGGGTGGCAGACACTATTCTGTGGAATATATGGCCACAGATCCTTCTGGGAAACCTAGCCAAATGCACTTTTGAGCTCTCTGTTAAATGCATGTAGTTGGCTCATATTCAAGGTTAGTTAAGTAAAATGTGATTAAGTATTTGTGTTCCTAGCTCTTCACTGATGTTTAAGGTCTCACATCCAGTGGAACTTAGGGGACAAAGTCATTATCATTTGTCTAAGTCTACAAGTACGTGGTATGAAATGTAACAATAATCTGATTTTAAACCTTTCTGTAGCACATTTATAAAAATAGGCACAAAAGAGTTTATTCTACTTTTTTTTTCTTGACTTTAAATCCAATATAGCCAGCAATGTTTTTATCATCATGTTTATTGTTGTGTTTAAAATAACAAAACTCTTTTACAGGTATTTCTATTCAGTGCAATATACTTTCTGTAACATCAAAAGATTGTTGTTCCCTACTAATTCAATATTTTGTTTTCTTATATATTTATATGCAAAGCTATTGCATGTACAATGGACTGTCACAACATGGAGCAACAGTCTGTGACTACCCTTCTTCAGGAGGAATAGGTCTGATGATCATGGACTTTACTGCACTGTGTCAGAGACACCGGCAGTTTAACAGCGATCCCAGTCCAATGGACAGAGGAGCTTCAGAGGCATTTCTCTGCTACAGGCACAGGTTTGTCAGGTTTCATTTGCAAATATCAAGGTAAGGAACTAAGCAAATACATACTTGTATTCAAGCTAATTTTCTACTTTCATAATTTGTGCAGTCCTTAGATATATATTTGCTGTAGAACTTTAGGATTCATACCTAAACTCTGCTCCAAACTCTGGTCATAGGCCCACTGGCGACTTCCAACCATTTCTCTACAGGAAAGAGTATGCTCTTCTAAGTCAGAGAGAAGGGAACATTGTTACCTTACACTAAGAAGCAGGAGGCTTGCATTCTTGGCCAACTCTAGCTTCTGCAGGGTGAAAAACTCCGTTTAGATTGCCTGCATCCCAGGTGACTGCACTTACTGTTAAAATTTGCTTTAACCAGGCAGCACCAGGGACGCCAGCACCTGTGTTCACCTTTTTTTCCTTTGTGGCATTTTTTTGGTTTGTCACTGATTGTGCAACCTGAATTTCCAGAAAACCTTGATCATCTTAAATCAGGAATTAACAATAATATGTAAGCACTTCTTCAGAAAACATGCTTTAGAGGCTTTGATTTTTCTGTATTTATATTCTGTTAAATTCACATAAAACAATGTATTAAGCTTTATGTGCATTAACACTAATCAGAAGATATTTTCCCTTTGATATAGTTTTCATTTAGAAAGTGCTGAGTTTTGTTGAGGGGAAGAAAACTTTATAATAGTCACAGGAATTGTAGTTGCAAATATCTTTACAATTTAGTGTGCACATTTTTATTTTGGGTAGTGATAAAACTGAGTTTAATTTAAAAATCAATCCTATGTGTCATTTGTCTCAAATAAAGCATGAACTCCATGTGGATGAATCTAAATTCTTCATTTAGGCAATATGTTTTAAGTTATTAAAAATATACAGCTGTGGGATGATAGATAATAATTCTAGTTATAAACAGGGGGCTGTCAGCTCTGAACTTCCAGTCAGGCTCTTGTTAGAGTTTAGAGACAGGCTCCTGAAAAACAAAATGTTTACAGTGTATAAGGATGAAGTGACAGGGAAAAAAATTTTGCTTTGTTCATTGATTATTATTTATAGGAGTAGCATATGTAGAAATAGATCTTACTCAGGCTTTTCTGTGAGATTTGAAAAAGGTTAATTGTTTTTTTTTTACCTAAGTTTTTTGTGTCCAAACCTGTGTTTGCTTATGTGTTAAATATATTTTGTGTGTTATTGCTATTTCAATATAAGTAAGAATATCCTGCTGTTCCTAAAGGGTTCCTAAACTCTATACTCATTGCTTCTGGCCTGGTATAATAGCTGGCATTGTAGCTTTACGTAATCTTCATAGCAGCCTTCAGCAGCCACATGCCTGTAGACTGTGGAATGCGTGTGTCGGCACATCCACCTGCTTTCCCCCATCCTCCACCTGCCTATTCTAGTTTCAAGTATGGGTTTGAACACAGATTGTTGCACCAAACAAAATGTGATATGATGCAGAGGTTTGCATTTAGTTTCAGCTTGTCCTTTCTCAAAAGATTAATAATGACTCTCAATAAATAGAGACCACACTGTAGTCCAACACTAGCTACAAAGAAGCTTAGTCATGTTCACTAGGGTTTTAATTTTAATTCTGTTACTTTAATTCTGTTAATTTATCCTCAGTGCGCAGTAGATCAGTTTGCAGGCTTAGTGTTAACAACAGGAATTATTCACTTTGGCATGTATTTAGTCCACTAGTTCAAAGTGAATTTTGTATTTTCTTTGCACATATTTTTTTAGAATCAGATGACTATAAAAAGCTAAAACTTTGGATTAGAACTTTTACTTCAATGGTGACTGCCATGAGAAGACCATGCAAGATATACTAGTAGAGCGCTTGGAATATTTTCAAAGGATGTACTCTTCATATTTTGCAGAGAGTGGACTGGTATTCTCTGGCAATAGGTGATATGAAATTGGTTGGGATTTTTTTTTCATTTTATTTTCTAGGGTATTTGTTCACATGTCAAAATATTACAAGGCTACTTGTGCTAAGAGCATTTCCTCTTTTAAAATTATGTATAAAATGTAAGAATCACTGTTTACTCTTGTCTACGGAGGTTAGGAGGCTATGTTTTATTTTTCTTTCAGGAGCAAAATACTGTGTTTACATGCTTTTAGGCATATATACTCCAATTGCAAATGCTACTGTGAATGTAATTTGTGTTACTTTTCTAGTGCTGAGCATAAGGACAAAATGTTGTAGGCAGTAACATTTGGATTTGGGGGATTAACTTTACCTCTCTTTCTCTATAGTTACTTACATGAAAGTATAAAATGATTGTTAAATGTAACAGTTTTAACTCTGTATATGCAGATATAGAGAATCTGTATCACCAAGAAGCAGTAAGTAGTATCAGTAGGTATTGGTAGAAAACAGTAAGCCATATGCTTACCTGGAGTAATAGATATAAATTAGTATTAGTAGAGTTGGTAACAATTTCCACTGACATTCGGTCCTAGGAACTAGAGATAGACAAGGTAACCTGGAATTACAGGCTCCTGCTCAAAAGTCAGGAATGAGAGTTGGGAGATTGTGCATTTGTTGATTGGACACTAGCACACTTTAAATATGGGTATCATACACACAGTAGTATTAAGACCCAGTGTTAAGATCCCTGTATGTTCAAATATTGCTTGGCTTAATTAGGCAGTCTTATTTTCTTTTTTTCTTGAATACATTTCTTTAGCTCAGGATTGCTTATATACTTTAGCTGAAATGAGATTTCGGAATGAAATTGTTTTAAAGCCCCAGGACAATGATTTCTTCCTCTTTCTTCTCCACCTTCAATCACTACAACACATCCTTTCCTGACATCCAACATCAAAAGGATTCTGTCTCACTTGAAGCAAACAGTTTTTATTTCCTTTTTTTTTTTAAAGGTTTTAAAAAATACTGTTCTTTAGCTTGCCAAGAAATAAACAGAGCTAGGCTAAACAGTTGAGTCCAATACAACCTTCCCCAATTCAGTTTCCACATTATTTTGAGCATTTTTTAAAAGTCAATCACCATTCTCTGTTTTGTACATATCTTCCCTTCTAAATTGTGAAGTGGCCCTCTTCACTGTCTGTCTTCTAGAGTGGTTACAGCTCTGTGTGCAATGAAAATATATTCTCCTTTCTGTTATTTTGTTTGTCTCCTAAATCCACAACCCCATAAATCGCTTAAGCTCTGTAGGCTTTAATTGTTTTTAAAAAAAGGGTTAATGACCCATTTATGTATTCTTTTGTTTGAGTAATTATTGACTTTCACTTTCATTTTCCCCAGAAAGTAAATGTAGGAAAAAATTAGCTTTTTTCCTTTCTCTTCCCCCGCCGCCCCCTTCCCCCC